>NC_092032.1:21347741-21397741 GCF_042242105.1 Pempheris klunzingeri | reverse complement strand
GGGATGTAAAACATATCAAAATATCTCAAAATTATATTTTTAGTGAAATATTCCTTGTAGTGAACGTTGTCAGTCTTTTCCACAAAGAGAACATTACAAGCAGCAATCTATCAATGATAAAACAATACACTTTAACAGTAATCAACCTGCTCTACTGCCCGGCTCTCTCCATCCTCATCAAATATAACAACATCCTGATGGAGAACAGAAATACTTCTTTATAAATGTCATCACTTAAACAACTCACTGCCTTAAAACAGGTTATTTTTCTGTTCCTGCCCTTTTGAAACAACAGAACCCCATGTGTGTATAATCACTAGAAAGACAAGGAGGTCCTCTTTACAGTGTAGTAGAACTCAGATAGACTACATTAATGATGCCTGACTCAGACAGAAGTGAACTGCCAGATCTGAAGATAGTAAGGGAGTAGCACCCCAATCATCAGAGCACAGTGGATGGGCTGGGGGGGTCTGGTTTTATCATGTTCTGGAAATAGTACGAGCGTGACCCATTGGCAGCACAATATGCAAGTACAAGGGACTTGAATCGGCCAACGGTCGCCAGTCCAGGTTGCAGAGGAGCTGTGTTGTGTGGGAGAACTTGGAAAGGTTGAAACCAGCCGGCTGCTGCATTCTGGATGAGCTTCAGAGGTCAGATGGATCGTGCAGGCTGAGCAGCCAGGAGCAAGTTGGAGTAATCCAGGCACAATGGTCCTGAACCAGAAGCTGCACCAGCTCCTGGGTGAAGAAAGGGCTCCGGGCTAAAACACTATGGTGGAGGACAAACAAAAGACATGTACATAGGCAGTGACTGACCATAACTACATGACTGAGCTTCAGTCATAAGATGAATCTGAGAGGTGAATGGCTGGTGATGGCAGAGGACAAAGTAGTTAGAGTGGATGCTGTGAGCAGGCTGGAGCTGCACAAGCGTTGGATGCAAGCAGGAGGACAGAAAGGCAGCTGAAGGGTTATCCTGAGGCACAAGGGAACACAGTAACAGGCCAGGAACAGGTGAGCACAGGTGTTCAGCAGGGAGAGTGAGCAAAGGAGCTGCACAGTACACAAACCCAGACAAGGAAGAGACACTGGAAACAAGGGAAAAACTCCAAAAGTGGACTTTATTCATTTTCTTATATTCATCATTTTTATGGGTCATGAAAACAACCAGCACATCGTCAAACTGTCTTTGCTTTGTTTCAATCTTTCTCTCTTTTTTAGTGAATGGTGGTCTGCAGGAGGTTCTAGATGAACATAAGATCAGCCTGAGGAGGAGATGTGAATGTGTGACTGAAGGAAGTGATGAAGCAGGAAGTGATGAAGCAGGAAGTGGAACCCTCCTCAACGGGATCTACACTGAGCTCTTCATCACAGAGGGGCAGAGCGAAGAGGTTAATACCCAACATGAGGTGAGGCAGCTGGAGACGACTTCCAAGAAGAAGACCCTCCATGACGCTCCAATCAAGTGCCAGGACATCTTTAAAGCCTTACCTCACCGACAGACACCCATCAGAGTCGCTCTGACGAACGGCGTCGCCGGCGTTGGAAAAACCTTCTCAGTGCAGAAGTTCACTCTGGACTGGGCGGAGGGTTTGGAAAACCAAGATGTCAGTCTGGTGGTTCTGCTTTCGTTCAGGGAGCTGAACCTGATCAGAGACGAGCAGCTCAGTCTTCTCAGGCTGCTCCATGTTTTCCATCCAACGTTACAGAAGGTCACCGCAGAGAAGCTCGCCGTCTGTAAACTGTTGTTCATCTTTGACGGCCTGGATGAAAGCAGACTGTCACTGGATTTCAACAACGAGGAGGTCGTTTCTGACGTCACCCAGAAGTCGTCAGTCAACGTGCTGCTGACAAACCTCATCAAGGGGAATCTGCTTCCCTCGGCTCTCGTCTGGATCACTTCCCGACCTGCAGCAGCCAATCAGATCCCTCCTGCATGTGTTGACAGGGTAACAGAGGTACGAGGCTTCACTGACGCCCAGAAGGAGGAGTACTTCAGGAGGAGAGTCAGTGATGAAGAGCTGTCCAGCAGGATCATCTCACACGTCAAGGCCTCCAGGAGCCTCCACATCATGTGTCTGATCCCAGTCTTCTGCTGGATCACTGCCACAGTTCTGGAGCACATGTTGACTACAGACCAGAGAGGAGAGCTGCCCAAGACCCTGACTGACCTGTACTCACACTTCCTGCTGGTTCAGACAAAGAGGAAGAAGCAGAAGTACGAGGGGGGACATGAGACGAGTCCACAGGAGCTGATGGAGGCTGACAGGGACGTTCTCCTGAAGCTGGGGAGGCTGGCGTTTGAACAGCTGCAGAAAGGAAACATCATGTTCTACCAGGAAGACCTGGAGCAGGTCAGTCTGGACGCCACAGAGGCCTCGGTGTACTCAGGAGTTTGTACCGAGATCTTCAAAAGAGAGAGTGTGATCTTCCAGAAAACAGTCTACTGCTTCGTTCACCTGAGCGTTCAGGAGTTTCTGGCTGCAGTCTACATGTTCCACTGTTACACCAACAGGAACACAGAGGTGCTGAAGGACTTCCTGGGAAAAGACTGGGATCACCCATCCCTGGATGTCTTCTTGAAGAGAGCCATGGAGAGATCCCTTCAAAGCAAAAATGGCCACCTGGACCTGTTTGTCCGCTTCCTTCATGGCCTCTCTGTGGAGTCCAACCAGAGGCTCTTAGGAGGTCTGCTGGGTCAGACAGACAACAGTCCAGAAGTCATTCAGAGAGCCATCGACAACCTGAAGGAGATGAACAGTCATGATATCTCTCCTGACCGAAGCATCAACATCTTCCACTGTCTGACGGAGATGAACGACCACTCAGTAAATCAGGAGATCCAAGAGTTCCTGAAGTCAGAGAACAGATCAGACCACAGACTCTCAGAGATCCACTGCTCAGCTCTGGCCTACATGCTGCAGATGTCAGAGGAGGTTCTGGAGGAATTGGACCTGAAGAAGTACAACACAACAGAGGAGGGACGACAGAGGCTGATTCCAGCTGTGAGGAACTGCAGAAAAGTTCGGTAAGTTCTTAAAATAGTGTTCTGTTTGTTCTTGAGTTGTTTCAAATACTTTGACAACAACAGAAAACATTGACTCTTCAGTTGGTTTTGTTTTCTAGCTGTCAAATAAATGATCACAGCCTTCTGCTTATTTCTAATAATTGTAATATTGTTGCTGTTCTTCTATCTACCTTCCTTTGGGTGATGGAGGCCTCATACAGCCCTGGTAAAACAAATGCTGCACTGCAGAGGTGTGATGTCAAAGCAAAGCTCCAATCAGGAAATGTTAAACTATTCCGTCATCACATGCATGATATCAATATCAGGTGTCCTCTTTTATAATATGATGCTTTGTAATTTCTGTTTCATGACAGGCTGTCTGGCTGTTCTCTCTCAGAGAGTCACTATGAAATCGTGGCCTCAGCTCTGAAGTCCAGCCCCTCCCATCTGAGAGAGCTGGAGCTGAGTCTCAATCAGCATGAAGAGTCTGGAGTGAAGCAGCTGTCTGCTGGACTAGAGAGTCCAAACTGTGGACTGGAGACTCTGCGGTCAGTTCATGAATTTATCATAGTAGTTCATCACTTTAAACACCTGAAGAAGTTTCTTCAGAAATGATCTCTTCGTTCCAAATGGCTGAACATTTGTGAGAAAAAGGTGATAAATGGAGTGTTTGACAGGACGGTTGTGCAGCTTCCACAGAGTCACTGTTTGGTCCTTCAGTCAGTGAAGATGTAAGAGGAGCTCATTTCCATACACCGGTATCTCAGTCCTGCCTCTGTCAGTGAAGGCCTGAGCCAAATATCTTCAACTGGATGTGAGGGATTTTAAATGTTCTTTAACAACAACATCACCTCAGGTAGAGCAGCCATTGTCTTAGATGCTGACAGCAACATGAGTCGTTGTAGCAGAAACAGGTCGATGTTCACCACTACACCTGATCAACAATTATATAGACTGTTGAATGACAGTCAGTCTACCAGGTGCTGTCCTGACCCAGTCCCTGCTGCATCTTTAAGGACTGCTTTGAGTGCAAGCTTCACCCTGTCAGACTCATCATTAACATGTCTTTTGAAGGTGGATGTTTTCCAGCATCCATTACAATCACTGCTAGAAAAACCACCCCTAGACACTGATGTCCTAAATAACTAGAGGCCTGTATTAAACCTTTCATTTTCAAGTGAGACACAAGAAAAGGTTGTTTCTGAAAGCTTCAGTCAGGGTTCATCTACATTATGTATTGTTTGTTCAGCCTGAACTAAACACCACGTTTGACTTGTGTGTTCAGGTTGATATGATGTGAACGTTGTGCCACTGAGCTGCAGACAGAAGGCTGATATCCTACTGATCCACACTGAGTGTCTGAATACATAAAGCAGGCACATTTATTTGTACGGCTCCTTTCAGACTCCAGTTTGATCATGGACGACAAGGTGTCTTTTTTCATACAGACATTTATTCCCCAAGTGGTGAAATGATGAAGCCAATGCCGTCAATGCCAAATATACAAAGTCATATACAAATATATGAGTCTGAGCACAAATTCAGAAGATGACTATTAAAAGAAATGCATGATAAACTCAAACAACAGCACAATGTAAATAGACACAGGCTTCATTCCAGAAGGTTCCCTTTTCTACAATATTCACCATTGTGTGTTTCTTAATCCTTTAAACTTATTTATATAAAACAACAAAACATCTATTTATTAACTAAATCATTCCTGTTTTTAACTCAAAAGTAATTAAATGAACTTCAGTTACAAAGCTGACTTCAATGGCAGCTACACAATTCAAAGTGCTTCCAGGGACAGAAAGCACAATAGAAACAAGACATTAAACTGCAGGTAAAAGATGATAAAAGCACAAGAACATAAACAGTTCAAGCTGAAGAGAAGATGCATTAAAAGACCATAAAAGCATGTTTCAGTCTGCTTTCTTCTTCAGTGGTTTAGTCCATTGTCTGCAGCAGAGAAATGTTGAGCTGCACATTTCAAACTGTAATAAAGATCAATGTGCACAGAAGGATTCACTCTGAACCTCTTAAACAGCTGATTTTCATCTCATGTTCCCGTCATGGTTTAAATAAGTGGTAATAAAAAAGACATGCATACAAAGAACAGATCAATAATCTCTGTTTCAACTATCAGACAATAACAAATATATTCAGGATTTTCTTTTTCCAACATGTTTCTGAAGCTTTATGATGCTTCTAGTGACTGAAGAGTTTAAACTGAAGAAGCTGTGATTTTATGACTCCACTGTTCCTAACAGAAATATTGGAGATGACTTTTGTTCTTTGGCATCTTTCAGAAGTTTGGGATCTGGAGTCGAATCTTAAATCAGTTTCTGAGGGTTTTTATTGTGTTTGGCTGCACAACATGAGTTTGTAGAGATGGAGCCACTGGTGGAGCTGCAGAGTTGAAGAGGTGACGTCACTGCGTCTTTACTGAAGAAGCAGCACGTTGTCATGAATATTAATGAGAGCTCAGTGTCACTGTTTGTATTTTACACTGTTTAACCTGCATCCTGTTGGCTTCAGCTGTTTGGAGATTTACTAAACGTCTCCGTTCTAAACCTTCTTCAGCTCTGAGCTGATTATTAAACGCTGAATGATTCAGTGAACATCGTCTTCTAAAGTTACATCATTTATTCTTTCTTCAGATTGAAGGACTGCAGTCTGTCAGAGGTCAGCTGTGCTCCTCTGGTCTCAGCTCTGAAGTCCAACCCCTCCCATCTGAGAGATCTGGAGCTGAGTGGAAACGAGCTGCAGGATTCAGGAGTGAAGCTGCTGTGTGGTTTTCTGGAGAGTCCAGACTGCAGACTGAAGACTCTGAGGTCAGTTCACTGACTCTCTGTCACTATTGTAGATCTGATGTGTTCAGTTAACAACTGAACCTCATTTCTCTTCATATATAACTAAGATGCATGAAGTTGTTCGTTTCCTTTCTGAGTTGAGTGAGCAGTCACAACAGGTTTGTGCTTCTTGAAGAAAGTGTAGGAAATGTTCTCTCTTAGTTTTAAAGGGAATGAATGTTTAGAATCAGAGCCATTTTGGTGCCCTAGGTGAGATTATGGTTTGGCGCCACCACCCCTCCGCGCGCACACACCACCCCAGTCATTAATGGACAACAGTCGTATGACAGACCTTAAAGGTTTCATTGTTAACACACAAACAAACACACACTAGAATAACATAAATAACAATAAAAAATAATAATTAAAGGAAATAACATAAATAAAACCAGAGTTCCTGTTTGCAAATATTTAGAAAGTCCTGACAGCTCCCACAATATGAACAATAAAAAGGTGCTACGTTCAAACAACACAAAACAGTGCAATATAATATAAAAACAGAATACTAAAGTTACACTGTGGGTTTAAGTCAAAGTCAGTCCCAGTGACAGCAAATCTGTTTTCAACAACATAAATGGAGATGGTGCTTTGGTCAGTGAACACTTGGTAACAACAGGCCTTATAGAAGCAGAGTGTGCCAACAAGACAACATAGAACTAGAATATACAGTACAAGTTAAACATGGAGCTGCAGCAGGCAGACAGACAGACAGACAGACAGACAGACAGACAGGCAGACAGGCAGACAGGCAGACAGACAGACAGACAGACAGACAGACAGACTACTGATGTGTTCAACATAACATGAATCATTCTCTAGTAGTGGTTCTGCATTACTAAAATAAAAGCACTAGAATTATATAGTTCCACAGTAGCTGCAGTATCTGCAGTAGAACTATTAGGCAACTTTGCTTTATTTCAACTTAGCCGGCCTCCAGCTGTACAGATGAAAAGTCAAAGGGCATTTTTTAATGTTAGAAAAGACGACACCCCTACACTGGGACCTCTTCTCTTCTCTGCCTCCTCTTCTCTCCGCTCCCTGAAAGCCTCACCTGAGGGCTCGGGCCTTTTCATGATGACAAATATGACTTGTTGACTTCTGTCAAAAGGAACCGCTACCTGAGAAGAGCACCGATGACTCGTCCCACCCTCTCTCACAGTGCACGGTGCAGGACAGGACGGGAAGGGGGGGGGCACGAGGAACAGACAGACAGACCACGAGGAAAGGGTGCCAGTCGGGGAGGCAAATTATTACTGTTATTTATCTTATTTTATTTATTGTTTTAATTGTTTTGTTTTTGAGGGCTTGCAGCAGCGCCCCTCCAGCAGGTGGCGCTCTAGGCGCCCGCCTATATGGCCTATGCCATATAGGGCCATATAGGGCACACACACACACACACACACACACACACACACACTCATATATAGAGGGACTCTCAGAGATCAGAGCCTGTTTCTAAATGCAGCTGTTTAAAGGACCAATGTAGAACTGATCCTCTGATTCCAGACCTGACTGAGATCAGCAGCATGTTATTGATCATCAATAGGTGTCTGAATGTTGTGCTGACATTTGGATGATGTCTGTAGAAGGTGGACATGATGCTGATCCACAGTAACTATGAGAAAGTCTCTCTGCTCCTTTTAGGGAAAAGCTCATATTATGAATGAATGTTTGTCTCCATCATTTATTCTTTATTCAGATTGTGGCGCTGCAGTCTGTCAGAGGTCAGCTGTGCTCATCTGGTCTCAGCTCTGAAGTCCAACCCCTCCCATCTGAGAGATCTGGAGCTGAGTCAGAACAAGCTGCAGGATTCAGGAGTGAAGCTGCTGTGTGGTTTTCTGGAGAGTCCAGACTGCAGACTGGAGACTCTGAGGTCAGTTCACTGACTCTCTGTCACTATTGTAGATCTGATGTGTTCAGTTAACAACTGAACCTCATTTCTCTTCATACACTCCTCACTAAAAGTCAGGAATATTCGGCTTTCAGGTGAAATTTCAGGATGAACCTAAAATGCATTCTAACCTTTCCAGGTGAACTTAATGTGACCTTCTCTAAACCTTTGAATGTCCAACTGTTCAGTGTCTCAGTACTTTCTGCACCAGCTGCTGTTCTCTAACAAGAAGCTTAACAGCAACATTCACAACAGGTTTGATCCATGAATCCACCAATACATTTCCTGCTTCAGTTAGAATTGGTATTTAAACAGTCCTCCTCATCCTGCTGTTCACATTCTGACATCATGAGACCAAGACGACACCTAACAGTTGATCAGCAGCACCTCAACACTGGAGGCTTCAAACAGGAAGTCCTCAGACGGAGGTGTTCACTGAGCTTAGAGGGTCACAGAGTGTCATCAGGAGGTTGGAACAGTGATACAGAGACTGGAAGAGTCACAGAAAGGAGAGGAGTGGACGTCCTTTGGCCACGTCCCAATTTATTGAGACACTGAACATGTTTTGTTGTGGTTTACCTACCACTGTTGGTAGATTTTCTTTAAATAAATAGTTTAAAATGAAGAAACTACCAGTGCATGCTGATACTTAAATGTCCTACTTTCATGATATAATATCACTGTAGCATTCACTTTTTACATTTTCCATATATTTCACCTGAAAGTCGAACATCCCTAACTTTTTGTGAGTAGTGTATATAACTAAGATGCATGAAGTTGTTCATTTCCTTTCTGAGTTGAGTGTGCAGTCACAACAGGTTTGTGCTTCTTGAAGAGAGTGTAGGAAATGTTCTCTCAGTGTTAAGTCAAACTGGAGTTTTCAAAAGGAGTAAATGGCAGCAGTGGGGGCTACCTGGAATATAAAAGAACGGGCGCACACGACACCTGGGGGAAGTGCTGAAGTGAAGGAAGCCACGGACAAACAAAGTTGCTAAAAGATATCGATCAAAAACGCTGTATAGATTCGCTGTGTGTCCAACTGTGCAGGACTGATTCCAATACAAGATCCGGGTGGCAGCCGGTAAGATGCAGAGCTCCAAACTCACTGAGGAACCGGTTCACCTGCCGAAGGCTGCTGCCTTTAGTGGGGTTTGAAAGATTGTACTTTAATCACTTTAAATAGATCATTTAAAGACATAAGTAAAAAAGTATAAAATGCTAAAAAACTTTGATAAAATATGTTTAAAATGTTTGATAAAGTAAATGTTAAAATTGCCTCTGTTCAAAATGCAGTAAAGATGTACGTGGTACATTATTGGGCTGAAGGATCTATATATAGGGAATATCTGTTTATATTTAATAGAACGTGTGTCTCTGGCTAAAGGTGTTTCACCTCGATACCATGCCACTTCGCTGCCACTTGATTACTAAACTAACTGCAAAATAAAAGAAGGAACATCAACAGCTGTTTGGTTATTGAGTGGAATCCAGCTCGAGCCCAGGTAGAAAGGTTCATCCTCTTCAAGTGGGGAAGCTGCACAGAGTAAATTACCTCAAACTAATGATGGAAATTGGGAGAAGACTTGACACTTAGTATTTAAAGGGAATGAATGTTTAGAATTGTTGGTAAATGGTCACATCTGAATCCAGAAGAACCTCTGAACTAATATCTGTTTTAAACTGATCAAGTTTACTCACTGAAGTAGAAACATTTCTTTGGGTTCTGTTGATTTCAGTGTGTTCACCAATAATGTCTGATCACTGACATTGATCTTCAGAACACACTCACTCATATATAGAGGGACTCTCAGAGATCAGAGCCTGTTTCTAAATGCAGCTGTTTAAAGGACCAATGTAGAACTGATCCTCTGATTCCAGACTTGACTGAGATCAGCAGCATGTTATTGATCATCAATAGGTGTCTGAATGTTGTGCTGACATTTGGATGATGTCTGTAGAAGGTGGACATGATGCTGATCCACAGTAACTATGAGAAAGTCTCTCTGCTCCTTTTAGGGAAAAGCTCATATTATGAATGAATGTTTGTCTCCATCATTTATTCTTTATTCAGATTGAGGTACTGCAGTCTGTCAGAGGTCAGCTGTGCTCATCTGGTCTCAGCTCTGAAGTCCAACCCCTCCCATCTGAGAAAGCTGGAGCTGAGTGACAACAAGCTGCAGGATTCAGGAGTGAAGCTGCTGTGTGGTTTTCTGGAGAGTCCAGACTGCAGACTGGAGACTCTGAGGTCAGTTCACTGACTCTCTGTCACTATTGTAGATCTGATGTGTTCAGTTAACAACTGAACCTCATTTCTCTTCATATATAACTAACAACCTTAAAGATGTAAATATCCTCTTGTTCATATTTTCATGTTTCCTGGATTAAATTCAGTGTGCAGCCACAACAGATCTGTGTTTGTTGAAGAAAGTGTAGAAAATGTCCTCTGTTGGTGGTTAAAGTGAGTTCATGCTCAGAATTATTGGTAAATGGTCACATCTACATTCAGAAGATCCCCTGAATCATTATCTGTTTTTAAATGGATCACGTTTACCTCCTGAAGCAGAAATGTTCCTACTTCTGTTCCAATGTGCTGATCGACGTCTGATCAACCATATTGATCCCTCAGACCAGAAAAGTATTGATCTTCCAGACCTGACTGAGATCAGCAGCATGTTATTAATGGTTATTTGTCCGTAGAAGGTGGACATGATGCTGATCCACAGTAACACAATGAGAAAGTCTCTCTGCTCCTTTTAGGGAAAAGCTCATTGATGAGGACACAGTGATGCTGAGCTGCAGATTCAAACCCTCAACACTTCTGACTGCATTTTATATGGATTTTTAGCTCCATCATTTATTCTTTACTCAGATTGAGGTGCTGCAGTCTGTCAGAGGTCAGCTGTGCTCATCTGGTCTCAGCTCTGAAGTCCAACCCCTCCCATCTGAGAGAGCTGCAGCTGTTTGGAAACAAGCTGCAGAATTCAGGAGTGAAGCTGCTGTGTGGTTTTCTGGAGAGTCCAGACTGCAGACTGGAGACTCTGAGGTCAGTTCACTGACTCTCTGTCACTATTGTAGATCTGATGTGTTCAGTTAACAACTGAACCTCATTTCTCTTCATACACTCCTCACTAAAAGTCAGGAATATTCGGCTTTCAGGTGAAATTTCAGGATGAACCTAAAATGCATTCTAACCTTTCCAGGTGAACTTAATGTGACCTTCTCTAAACCTTTGAATGTCCAACTGTTCAGTGTCTCAGTACTTTCTGCACCAGCTGCTGTTCTCTAACAAGAAGCTTAACAGCAACATTCACAACAGGTTTGATCCATGAATCCACCAATACATTTCCTGCTTCAGTTAGAATTGGTATTTAAACAGTCCTCCTCATCCTGCTGTTCACATTCTGACATCATGAGACCAAGACGACACCTAACAGTTGATCAGCAGCACCTCAACACTGGAGGCTTCAAACAGGAAGTCCTCAGACGGAGGTGTTCACTGAGCTTAGAGGGTCACAGAGTGTCATCAGGAGGTTGGAACAGTGATACAGAGACTGGAAGAGTCACAGAAAGGAGAGGAGTGGACGTCCTTTGGCCACGTCCCAATTTATTGAGACACTGAACATTTTTTTTTGTGGTTTACCCTCCACTGTTAGATTTTCTTCAAATAAATAGTTTAAAATGAAGAAACTACCATTGCATGCTGATACTTAAATGTCCTACTTTCATGATATAATATCACTGTAGCATTCACTTTTTACATTTTCCATATATTTCACCTGAAAGTCGAACATCCCTAACTTTTTGTGAGTAGTGTATATAACTAAGATGCATGAAGTTGTTCATTTCCTTTCTGAGTTGAGTGTGCAGTCACAACAGGTTTGTGCTTCTTGAAGAGAGTGTAGGAAATGTTCTCTCAGTGTTAAGTCAAACTGGAGTTTTCAAAAGGAGTAAATGGCAGCAGTGGGGGCTACCTGGAATATAAAAGAACGGGCGCACACGACACCTGGGGGAAGTGCTGAAGTGAAGGAAGCCACGGACAAACAAAGTTGCTAAAAGATATCGATCAAAAACGCTGTATAGATTCGCTGTGTGTCCAACTGTGCAGGACTGATTCCAATACAAGATCCGGGTGGCAGCCGGTAAGATGCAGAGCTCCAAACTCACTGAGGAACCGGTTCACCTGCCGAAGGCTGCTGCCTTTAGTGGGGTTTGAAAGATTGTACTTTAATCACTTTAAATAGATCATTTAAAGACATAAGTAAAAAAGTATAAAATGCTAAAAAACTTTGATAAAATATGTTTAAAATGTTTGATAAAGTAAATGTTAAAATTGCCTCTGTTCAAAATGCAGTAAAGATGTACGTGGTACATTATTGGGCTGAAGGATCTATATATAGGGAATATCTGTTTATATTTAATAGAACGTGTGTCTCTGGCTAAAGGTGTTTCACCTCGATACCATGCCACTTCGCTGCCACTTGATTACTAAACTAACTGCAAAATAAAAGAAGGAACATCAACAGCTGTTTGGTTATTGAGTGGAATCCAGCTCGAGCCCAGGTAGAAAGGTTCATCCTCTTCAAGTGGGGAAGCTGCACAGAGTAAATTACCTCAAACTAATGATGGAAATTGGGAGAAGACTTGACACTTAGTATTTAAAGGGAATGAATGTTTAGAATTGTTGGTAAATGGTCACATCTGAATCCAGAAGAACCTCTGAACTAATATCTGTTTTAAACTGATCAAGTTTACTCACTGAAGTAGAAACATTTCTTTGGTTTCTGTTGATTTCAGTGTGTTCACCAATAATGTCTGATCACTGACATTGATCTTCAGAACACACTCACTCATATATAGAGGGACTCTCAGAGATCAGAGCCTGTTTCTAAATGCAGCTGTTTAAAGGACCAATGTAGAACTGATCCTCTGATTCCAGACCTGACTGAGATCAGCAGCATGTTATTGATCATCAATAGGTGTCTGAATGTTGTGCTGACATTTGGATGATGTCTGTAGAAGGTGGACATGATGCTGATCCACAGTAACTATGAGAAAGTCTCTCTGCTCCTTTTAGGGAAAAGCTCATATTATGAATGAATGTTTGTCTCCATCATTTATTCTTTATTCAGATTGATGTGCTGCAGTCTGTCAGAGGTCAGCTGTGCTCCTCTGGTCTCAGCTCTGAAGTCCAACCCCTCCCATCTGAGAGATCTGCAGCTGAGTGGAAACGAGCTGCAGGATTCAGGAGTGAAGCTGCTGTGTGGTTTTCTGGAGAGTCCAGACTGCAGACTGGAGACTCTGGGGTCAGTTCACTGACTCTCTGTCACTATTGTAGATCTGATGTGTTCAGTTAACAACTGAACCTCATTTCTCTTCATATATAACTAACAACCTTAAAGATGTAAATATCCTCTTGTTCATATTTTCATGTTTCCTGGATTAAATTCAGTGTGCAGCCACAACAGATCTGTGTTTGTTGAAGAAAGTGTAGAAAATGTCCTCTGTTGGTGGTTAAAGTGAGTTCATGCTCAGAATTATTGGTAAATGGTCACATCTACATTCAGAAGATCCCCTGAATCATTATCTGTTTTTAAATGGATCACGTTTACCTCCTGAAGCAGAAATGTTCCTACTTCTGTTCCAATGTGCTGATCGACGTCTGATCAACCATATTGATCCTTCAGACCAGAAAAGTATTGATCTTCCAGACCTGACTGAGATCAGCAGCATGTTATTAATGGTTATTTGTCCGTAGAAGGTCGACATGATGCTGATCCACAGTAACACAATGAGAAAGTCTCTCTGCTCCTTTTAGGGAAAAGCTCATTGATGAGGACACAGTGATGCTGAGCTGCAGATTCAAACCCTCAACACTTCTGACTGCATTTTATATGG
Source organism: Pempheris klunzingeri (assembly GCF_042242105.1). Classification (NCBI taxonomy): domain Eukaryota; kingdom Metazoa; phylum Chordata; class Actinopteri; order Acropomatiformes; family Pempheridae; genus Pempheris; species Pempheris klunzingeri. Next base: position 21,384,097 of record NC_092032.1, on the reverse strand, counting down.
ATTTTTAGCTCCATCATTTATTCTTTATTCAGATTGTGGTGCTGCAGTCTGTCAGAGGTCAGCTGTGCTCATCTGGCCTCAGCTCTGAAGTCCAACCCCTCCCATCTGAGAGATCTGGAGCTGTTTGGAAACGAGCTGCAGGATTCAGGAGTGAAGCTGCTGTCTGATCTTGTGGAGAGTCCAGACTGCAGACTGGAGACTCTGAGGTACTAAACACTGTTAGTAGTCAAGTCAGTTTCATTTATAGAGCCGAACATCACTAACTCTACATTTTCCCCAAACATGCTTCACAGTCTTTACAGCACACGACACCCTGTTTTTAGGAGCTTGATCTGGATCAGGAGAAACTGGCCCCAAACTAAAGTTAAACCTGAGGAAGAGCAGCAGACACAATAAAGAATGACATCACAACTCTGTGACTGACATGAGCTAATATGTGTGTGCAACACTGATGAAGGGAGTCTCTGCAGACACTGATGTAGGACTTCTTCTCTCATCAGATGGGAGTGGTGAGGTGGAGGCATCAGGAGTGGATCATCTGAGTCCTGATGATCCAGAGAGGTTGAAGCAGCAGCAGCAGCTTGTGTGTGGAGAGGCTCTGACTGGACCATGTTACTGGGAGGTGGAGGAGAGGAGAGCTTCATCCAGCGACGACTGACGGAGGACACCACGGACAAAACCAAGACTGGCTCTCGTAAATAGGATGTAAATAGGATGTATTGATGAAGTGTTGATTTGATGGAGGAGGAAGTGATAACGATGTGTAACACGATGGTCGGTATGACAGGAGTGTTGATCAGATAACAAAGGTGATGGAACATGTAACCGATCAATGAGAATGAATCAAAGTCACCAGGATGTAACCAAATATCACGTTTCATACTCAGTTTTAAATGTGTCCTTTTACACTGTGTTTGTAAAACATGCCGTCAGAGGAAAGCAGAACCTAACGGAGTAAAGTGAAGTGAATCCTTTGTTTTTAAAACATGTATTGAGGAAGAGTTGGAGCCTGATGGTGTCAGCAGGAGCTGCTGTGGGATCAATAAGAATAATAAGTGCTCAGTAATCATTCCCCCGGCAGGACAAAGTGATCCGGTCACATTCAGGCCAGAGGGACAAACTCCTCCTGGTGAAGTGTGGTGGATTCTAACTGGCTGGGTGCAGATGCTGGGGGGCAGGCAGATGAGGACTTCCGGAAAAAAGGAAGGGGGTCGGTGGGGAAGCTTTTTTGAAATGATGGATGGTCACAGGTAAGAGAGAGTGGTTGAGACTCCCCTTATTCTCTTAACAGTGTGGGTGGTTTTCCTGCTTGGTTGATATTTTAACTGAATGAGGTGTGTGGTATTGATCAGTTGAGATTGATTGAGAACCCTGACACCTGATCCAGAGGGTTCTTACATACCTTTATGTGTTGTGTTCAGGGTCCCACCGATCCCTGAGGACTCGAAGGTCACACCCTTTGTGTTTTGTCTCGAAATTCGGGGAGTTTAACAACATGGAGGACTTTTAACCTCACTGTTAGGGGGGGTGTTATTCCAACATATTTTGGGCCAATATGTTAAAATTTAGGCTAATTTAGGGTTCAACCAAACTCTGTTGAAAAATCTGCAGATTTAATGATCACCTGCATATTTCTCCGGGGCTCATGAGCCCAAAGCAGCACAGTCAGAGCCTCATGGGAGACGTAAGAGTCAAATGCCAACAGAGTGAGCCCAGTTTTACCTTTGATATAACAGAAAGATGAGAAAATTCTGGTTCACAGTTTAGTCACCTCCCGCCTTGACTACTGTAACTCCCTTCTGTTCGGTCTCCCCCAAAAAACCCTCCATAAGCTTCAACTGGTCCAGAACTCAGCAGCTCGCATCTCTCCAGGACACCTTCCACCCATCACATCACACCCGTCCTGCAGCAGCTCCACTGGCTCCCCATCACTCATCGCATCCAATACAAAGTCCTGCTGCACACATTCAAAGCCCTCCACACCCTCCCCCCTCCATACCTCTCTGACCCCATTCACCTCTCTGTACCGGCCTGCACCCTCCCATCCTCTTCCTCTGTCCATCTCTCTGTCCCCTCTGCTCGCCTCGTCACCATGGGGGGCCGAGCATTCAGCCGCTCGGCTCCCCAGTTATGGAACTCACTCCCTCCTGACCTCCACAACACTGACTCCTTACTGCTCTTCAAATCCAGACTCAAACCCACCTGTTCACACTCTCCTACTCCCTCTGACTCATTTTGCACTGCTCCTGTATTTTATTGCTTGTTTTTACACCTGTTTTACTTGTTGTACTGTACATTTGTTTGTATTCTGTACGGCGACCTTGTGAGCCTTGAAAGGCGCCCTAAATAAAATGTATTATTATTATTATTAAAAAGTGCTTTACTAACTTTACTTACTGAAGCTGATCTACAACGTAGAGGTTAAATGCAAGAGATGAAAATGAAGAAAAGTGGACTGAGAGCAGCTGGCACACCTGAGGGGAGGAGGGGAGGCACAGCCCCGATCAGGTGACACAGGTACTAAACATTAAACCAGGGAGGGGGCAGTAAAACAATAAAAGATCAGACGGCATTCTGGGCCAGCAGAGGAGGAGGAAGGCTGAGGCAGGTGAGTGTTCACGTTACAGTCACAGTCTGTCATTCAGTCAGTCAGAGGGACAAACTGAACCCAACCGAGAAAATAAGCACAGATCCAAAGAAAAGTTTGGTTTGGAGCGTCTGCAGGTGAACGTTCTTCTTCTCTTAGTGAAACAGAATAAACAGAATAAACAGTGATGAGTCGGCCAGCAGGAACAAAGGTTGTAAGAGAAAAAGATTCAGGTTATGGTTAAGTTTAGGGTAGGTTATAGTTAGGTTATGTTATGGTTATGGTTATAGTTATAGTTAGGTTATGTTATGGTTATGGTTATAGTTAGGTTATGGTTATAGTTAGGTTATGTTATGGTTATGGTTATGGTTATGGTTATAGTTAGGTTATGGTTATAGTTATGGTTATAGTTAGGTTATGGTTATGATGTAGCAGAGATCTGCACTCTACTCAGTGCACTTTTAGAAGAAGTTGGCTCCACATTGGTTTATTGAAGTGTGAATGATTTGTATGAAAAAAAACCATTAAGATAATAAATAAAATAAGATAAATAACAGTAATAATTTGCCTCCCCGGCTGGCGCCCTTTCCTCGTGCTCTGCCTGTCTGCTCTTCGTGCGCAACCCCCCCCCCGTCCTGCACCGTGCACTGTGGAAAAGGGGGCGGGGCGAGTTAACGGTGCGCATCTCAGGTACTGGTTCCGTCAACAAGTCATATTTGTCATCATGAAAAGGCCCGAGCCCTCAGGTGAGGCTTTCAGGGAGCGGAGAGAAGAGGAGGCAGAGAAGAGAAGAGGTCCCAGTGTAGGGGTGTCGTCTTTTCTAACATTAAAAAATGCCCTTTGACTTTTCATCTGTACAGCTGGAGGCTGGCTAAGTTGAAATAAAGCAAAGTTGCCTAATAGTTCTACTGCAGATACTGCAGCTACTGTGGAACTATATAATTCTAGTGCTTTTATTTTAGTAATGCAGAACCACTACTAGAGAATGATTCATGTTATGTTGAACACATCAGTAGTCTGTCTGTCTGTCTGTCTGTCTGTCTGTCTGTCTGCCTGTCTGTCTGCCTGCTGCAGCTCCATGTTTAACGTGTACTGTATATTCTAGTTCTATGTTGTCTTGTTGGCACACTCTGCTTCTATAAGGCCTGTTGTTACCAAGTGTTCACTGACCAAAGCACCATCTCCATTTATGTTGTTGAAAAAAAAGGAAAACAGATTTGCTGTCACTTTGACTTAAACCTACACCTTGTTCATATTGTGGGAGCTGTCAGGACTTTCTAAATATTTGCACAAAACCTGAACATCATTCCATTATTTTTTATTGTTATTTATGTTATTTTAGTGTGTGTTTGTTTGTGTGTTAACAATGAAACCTTTAAGGTCTGTCATACGACTGTTGTCCATTAATGACTGGGGTGGTGTGTGCGCTCGTAGGGGTGGAGGCGCCAAAACCATAATCTCACCTAGGGCACCAAAATGGCTAGAGCCGGCTCTGGTAATGATAATAATGATAATAATGGTTGTAATGGCAGTAATGGTGAATTCCCAACAGTCTGTCCCAGAAAAAGGAATTTAAAACCCGGGTTGGAGCGAGCAGCCGCTCCTGCTATCAGCAGCATCACCTGTCTGTCTGTTAGTGTAGCTGTCTAGCAGCATCACCTGTCTGTCTGTTAGTGTAGCTGTCTAGCAGCATCACCTGTCTGTCTGTTAGTGTAGCTGTCTAGCAGCAGATGGGGGAGGACTGAAAGGTTTTGCCAAATATTGACCAAGAGCAAACAATCAGGTGTTCTCATAAAGATCTCATATAGAGCTCATATAGATCTTTGCTGTCCTTCTGCTTTCTTTGACATGAATTAACCGATTCCATATCTAAACTGTCCATGTTCATGTGACTATGGCTGTTTGCTTTGTTGGTGTTTTTCTATGTGTAAAGGTAAAGTGTAAAGTGTTGTCTTGTGAAGTATTGTCAAGTAAAATTATTGGACAACGTTATCAGTCCTCTAATCATGTTTCTGATGAGCAAGCTTCTGAACACCTCATCGTTTTAGAGAAGATTAAGCTTCATATTCAACAACCAGACCCCCGTCAGTCTGTGTCAGCAGCATCATGATCTGTAATAAATAATGATTCACAGTATTTACACGGTTCGGGACCATTTTAAACAAGAATGCATTTGACTTCAGCCCGTTCTCACCAGAAGAGACGCTCATTAAAAGTTAACGGTAATTAATCGTGAGTGTTGTTATCTTACTGTTTTAGAGAATTTTCATTGTTATCTGCACTCAAAGTTGTGATTGGCTGAATAATAATCCACCTTAAATCTACCGCTGATCAGAAGCTTGGACTGTACCTGTTCAGCACCCTTCTAGTCTGTTTGACCTCTCAAAGCACAGCTTCAGGAGCAGGTGGAGGTTCAGACTGAATGGCCGACCCGAGGCTCCATCGCTGATCCACAGTCGCCTGCCTGGTGGCTCTGAGCTCGATTAGTTGGATTCATTTGCTTCCTCACGTGGCAGCTCCCGCCATCAGTGTATGAAACACTGCGTGCTAAACGGGCACAGTGTCTCTGTTTCACCTCTCAGCCAGAATTCGATCCAGAAGATGAGCGCTTGTGTGGAGGAAGAGGAGGATGGAGCCGAGTCTCCAGACCGTCTGTCCATGGCGGCGAGCGACTGCTCCAAAGGAAGTCCTCTGTTCTTCAGCAATGAACCTGGACCCTCAGACACAAAGTAAGACTCGTTTGTGGACTTTGTGATTGCATATGAACGTTTCTACTGAACTGAAATTGTAAAGTAACATTTGTGACGAACAAAAAGAGAGTTAGTATCTCTTACGGCTGCCTGAGGAGGTCTAATCCAAACTTTTAAAGCTCATAATCATCAAACAGCAGCAGTACGTGTACTTACAGCTTCCCGAATGGCTTTGATCGGAAAACCTATCAAGAATAGATGAGAACGTCTTTGTGTTTGCAGGGTTCAGTACAGCAGACAGAGACCAGAGTCTCTAGGATTCAGCTGTCTGTCCATGGCGGCGAGCGACAGCTCCAAAGGAAGTCCTCTGTTCTTCAGCAATGACCCTGGACCCTCAGATACAAAGTAAGAGACTGTTTTTATTACACTGTCATTACAGAGTGAATCCAAACAGAAAAGTGACGGCACTAATTAAAAATGTCTCCTCAGAGAGAAGAGGAGGAGTCCTGATCCTGTGGAGGAGCAGCCGTCCTGCTGTGCTCTGTGTCAGGACGTCCTGAAGGATCCGGTCTCCACCAGCTGTGGACGCTGGTTCTGCAGGCAGTGCATCACCTCATACTGGGACCTTTGTGCTTCACCAGGAGCCTCCTCCTGCTCCCAGTGTGCAGAGACACCTGGACTACAGAAAGGTACTTCCAGCCCACAAACAGCAGCCAGGCAGCGACATTAGTGGGTTAGTGAGGTACACTGAGGCCAAAGCCAGAGTTTTCTGGACCAAGACCAGTCAGTCCAGTATAGTAAGGAGGTAAGACTGTACATCTGTCTGCTGAGGCATCTGCTCCAGTAGTCCAGCTCATGACATGGCCGTTACCAGCTGTCGTTGGGAGCAGAGACATGACAGCATGATGCTATAGACAGAACTTGTTAAGCCCCATTATGGTTCTTTAGAGGTTCTCTATTGGTTCTTCGTCTTCTTCACTTTGGTTGGGTAAAGGTTTTCATTTTTCCAAAAGGTGCCATGAAGCACCTTTAAAGATAGGCAAGAGCAAAGGGTGACGTAGTTTACATCAGTATGGAGTAAGCTTGTGTCGAGGTTGGGTCAAACACAGGACTTTTACCCAGAGGACCCTTGTTCGTGCCCCATGAGTTAGTTTCAGTGATGCAAAGCACATAATGAAGCTTAACGGTTCCTATCTGAACCCCGTTCCAGGGTCCATCTCCTGCAGCTCTCTGGTCCTCTCACTTCACTCTAACAAAACGCCGTCCGCTCTCGTCTCATAAACTAGTTTACTTTGCCTCCTGCTGTTGTTCTGCAGCCCGACCATGAACACATGCATCTCCACTGCAGACTCACAGCAGGAGGAGCTGAGCAGAGCTGTTGTGGTTCTGCTTTGTAGTATTATTAGTCAGCAGTGGCCAACCGGAGCTGGTGTCCTTCCTCAAACCAAAGTCGTGTCTGTAGCCAAACTGATCAGGACATAAAGACATAAACTCCTTCAAGTTTAGTTTGATGGGAATAATTACCAGGTTGTCAAATTTTCTTTTGTGTCTTACACTTTCTCTTTTTCAGTGAATGATCTGCAGGAGGTTTTAGATGAACACAAGATCAGCCTGAGGAGGAGATGTGAACGTGTGACTGAAGGAAGTGATGAAGCAGGAAGTGGAACCCTCCTCAACAGGATCTACACTGAGCTCTACATCACAGAGGGGCACAGCGAAGAGGTTAATACCCAACATGAGGTGAGGCAGCTGGAGACAACTTCCAAGAAGAAGACCCTCCATGACGCTCCAATCAAGTGCCAGGACATCTTTAAAGCCTTACCTCACCAACAGACACCCATCAGAGTCGCTCTGACGAACGGCGTTGCCGGCGTCGGAAAAACCTTCTCGGTGCAGAAGTTCACTCTGGACTGGGCGGAGGGTTTGGAAAACCAAGAGGTCAGTCTGGTGGTTCTGCTTTCGTTCAGGGAGCTGAACCTGATCAGAGACGAGCAGCTCAGTCTTCTCAGGCTGCTCCATGTTTTCCATCCAACGTTACAGAAGGTCACCGCAGAGAAGCTCGCCGTCTGTAAACTGTTGTTCATCTTTGACGGCCTGGATGAAAGCAGACTGTCACTGGATTTCAACAACGAGGAGGTCGTTTCTGACGTCACCCAGAAGTCGTCGGTCAACGTGCTGCTGACAAACCTCATCAAGGGGAATCTGCTTCCAGTGGCGCTCGTCTGGATCACTTCCAGACCTGCAGCAGCCAATCAGATCCCTCCTGCATGTGTTGACAGGGTAACAGAGGTACGAGGCTTCACTGACGCCCAGAAGGAGGAGTACTTCAGGAGGAGAGTCAGTGATGAAGAGCTGTCCAGCAGGATCATCTCACACGTCAAGGCCTCCAGGAGCCTCCACATCATGTGTCTGATCCCAGTCTTCTGCTGGATCACTGCCACAGTTCTGGAGCACATGTTGACTACAGACCAGAGAGGAGAGCTGCCCAAGACCCTGACTGACCTGTACTCACACTTCCTGCTGGTTCAGACAAAGAGGAAGAAGCAGAAGTACGAGGGGGGACATGAGACGAGTCCACAGGAGCTGATGGAGGCTGACGGGGACGTTCTCCTGAAGCTGGGGAGGCTGGCGTTTGAACAGCTGCAGAAAGGAAACATCATGTTCTACCAGGAAGACCTGGAGCAGGTCGGTCTGGACGCCACAGAGGCCTCGGTGTACTCAGGAGTTTGTACCGAGATCTTCAAAAGAGAGAGTGTGATCTTCCAGAAAACAGTCTACTGCTTCGTTCACCTGAGCGTTCAGGAGTTTCTGGCTGCAGTCTACATGTTCCACTGTTACACCAACAGGAACACAGAGGTGCTGAAGGACTTCCTGGGAAAAGACTGGGACTGCGTCAACAGTGATCACCCGTCCCTGGATGTCTTCTTGAAGAGAGCCATGGAGAAATCCCTTCAAAGTCAAAATGGCCACCTGGACCTGTTTGTCCGCTTCCTTCATGGCCTCTCTGTGGAGTCCAACCAGAGACTCTTAGGAGGCCTGCTGGGTCGGACAGACAACAGTCCAGAAGTCATCCAGAGAGCCATCAACATCCTGAAGGAGAAGAAAACCAGCACCTCTCCTGACAGAAGCATCAACATCTTCCACTGTCTGACGGAGATGAACGACCACTCAGTAAATCAGGAGATCCAAGAGTTCCTGAAGTCAGAGAACAGATCAGAGAAGAAGCTCTCAGAGATCCACTGCTCAGCTCTGGCCTACATGCTGCAGATGTCAGAGGAGGTTCTGGAGGAGTTGGACCTGAAGAAATACAACACATCATATGAGGGACGACAGAGGCTGATTCCAGCTGTGAGGAACTGCAGGAAGGCTCTGTGAGTGCAGATGTGTTTGACATTATAAAGTAGTGTAGATTAGAAAGTTAGATCTTAAAATGTAAACACTTGATTAACAATTATATTCTCTTAGCCAAACCCTAACCTCTTATTATTCAAAATATATTTAAGTTGTATTTTGCCAAATTTCTTGAGCTTTTTTAGATGCTGTGAGAGAAAGAACATCGATTTTTCAGTTTTCAGATTGTGTTTGTAGCTGTCGAGCTATTGAACTCAACTATTCTGTCAGTTTCTAATAACTTACATTCATACAGTTTTGTATTCAGGCTGACTTCCTTTAGGTGATGGAGGTGTGAAGAGCAAACGTGGATCAAAACAGAAAATGACACTTTTGTCATCAAATGCATGTAGAACATAGAAAGTATCCACTTTTCTAATTACATTTTTTGTGATACATGTGTCATGACAGACTTTATGGCTGTGGACTCTCAGAGACTCTCTGTGAAGTTGTGGCCTCAGCTCTGAAGTCCAACCCCTCCCACCTGAGAGAGCTGGACCTGAGCAACAACAACCTGCAGGACTCAGGAGTGAAGCTGCTGTCTGCTGGATTGGAGAGTCCAAACTGCAGACTGGAGACTCTGAGGTCAGTTCACTGACTGTAGCTCAGTTATTTTTCCTTTTTCTGTATAATAATAAAGAAATTAGGTGACATACCATTACAAAGACAGAAAATAATGCACAATTGGTTGGATTAAAAATGGATTTTTATCTTTGTCATGTCTTCTTTACTCAGATTGAAGTACTGCAGTCTGTCAGAGGTCAGCTGTGCTTCTCTGGCCTCGGTCCTCAAGTCCAACCCCTCCCATCTGAGAAAGCTGGACCTGAGTGTCAACAAGCTGCAGGATTCAGGAGTGAAGCTGCTGTGTGGTTTCCTGGAGAGTCCAGACTGCAGACTGGAGACTCTGAAGTCAGTCGCCATTTTTTTTATTTCTGTGTTGAGATCAATATAATTCATCTCTATTTCTATCAGACAACACACTAGTCACTATGTGATGGACTGAATAGTTTAAACTGAAAATTCCCTCAATTTTATGACTCTTTTCCTAAAAAAATACTGTAGATGTCTTCTGCACCAAGCTGACATATTTGGCATGTTATTTGTAAATGAAGGTCTTGAGTTGAATCTTTGTGGCTTTTCATTTGTTTTTGGCTGCACAACTTGACTTTGTACAGACGGAGCCACTGGTGGATCTGTTAGAGTTTAACTGTCATTAATCAGAGCTCTTTTTCACCGTGTGCATTTCACAGTTTTTATCCTGCATCCTGTTGGTGCAGCTGTTTGGAGTTTACATTTTCAACGAACACATTATTAAATGTTGAATGATTTCAAGCAGGAACATCTAAAGTTGCATCATTTGTTCTTTATCCAGACTGAGGGGCTGCAGTCTGTCAGAGGTCAGCTGTGCTCATCTGGTCTCAGCTCTGAAGTCCAACCCCTCCCATCTGATCGAGCTTCGGCTGGGTGACAACGAGCTGCAGGATTCAGGAGTGAAGCTGCTGTGTGGTTTTCTGGAGAGTCCAGACTGCAGACTGGAGACTCTGGGGTCAGTTCACTGACTCTCTGTCACTATTGTACTATTGTAAACCTGAACACGTCTGATTGGATTATATTACTCAGGTTGTGGGGCTGCAGGTTGTCAGATGTCAGCTGTGCTCATTTCGCCTCAGCTCTGAAGTCCAACCCCTCCCACCTGACAGAGCTGCGGCTTGGGGAGAACAACCTGCAGAACTCAGGCCTGAAGCTGCTGTTTGCTCTGAGGAAGAGTCGACGCTATCGGCTGGAGACTCTGAGGTCAGTGCAGGGCTGGATTCAGCAAAGATCTAGTACTTCCTGGTGGCGACGGGCTTCAGGGTTGGACTGAAGGACAGAGAAAGAGAAGATACGACCGATCTGATCTGAAGTGTTTGGTCTCTCATTTCAAATCAATCAGCTGATCTTAGCTCTCAGATAAGGCCGACTAAATATTTCAAAGAAGCATCATTACTTTTAGTAACCACGTGGTCTTTCTGCAGACCTCACATCGGACTGGATGTGCTGCATCACTGACGGTCTGTTCTCCGTCTGCTTCTCTCACCAGCTGGAAGTGATCTCCGTCACAGCGACAGTGATCAGGGAGGAGGTGGAGCTTAGAGGAAAAGCTGACCATCCACAGGCTCCATGCTGGGACTCCACCGTCCTGCTCCACTCCAAGACTCCTCTGTCCTGCTCCACCCTGAGACTCCTCAGTTCTGCTCCACGCTGGGACTCCTCTGTCCTCCTCTGTCCTGCTCCACACTGAGACTCCTCTGTCCTCCTCCACCCTGAGACTCCTCTGTCCTCCTCTGTCCTGCTCCACACTGAGACTCCTCTGTCCTGCTCCATCCTGAGACTCCTCTGTCCTCCTCTGTCCTCCTCCACACTGAGACTCCTCTGTCCTCCTCCACCCTAAGACTCCTCTGTCCTCCTCCACCCTGAGACTCCTCTGTCCTCCTCCACACTGAGACTCCTCTGTCCTCCTCCACCCTAAGACTCCTCTGTCCTCCTCCACCCTGAGACTCCTCTGTCCTCCTCCACCCTGAGACTCCTCTGTCCTCCTCTGTCCTGCTCCACACTGAGACTCCTCTGTCCTCCTCCACCCTAAGACTCCTCTGTCCTCCTCCACCCTGAGACTCCTCTGTCCTCCTCAGTCCTGCTCCACCCTGAGACTCCTCTGTCCTGCTCCACCCTAAGACTCTTCTGTCCTGCTCCACCCTGAGACTCTTCTGTCCTGCTCCACCCTGAGACTCCTCTGTCCTCCTCCACCCTGAGACTCCTCTGTCCTCCTCTGTCCTGCTCCACACTGAGACTCCTCTGTCCTGCTCCATCCTGAGACTCCTCTGTCCTCCTCTGTCCTCCTCCACACTGAGACTCCTCTGTCCTCCTCCACCCTAAGACTCCTCTGTCCTCCTCCACCCTGAGACTCCTCTGTCCTCCTCCACACTGAGACTCCTCTGTCCTCCTCCACCCTAAGACTCCTCTGTCCTCCTCCACCCTGAGACTCCTCTGTCCTCCTCCACCCTGAGACTCCTCTGTCCTCCTCTGTCCTGCTCCACACTGAGACTCCTCTGTCCTCCTCCACCCTAAGACTCCTCTGTCCTCCTCCACCCTGAGACTCCTCTGTCCTCCTCAGTCCTGCTCCACCCTGAGACTCCTCTGTCCTGCTCCACCCTAAGACTCTTCTGTCCTGCTCCACCCTGAGACTCTTCTGTCCTGCTCCACCCTGAGACTCCTCTGTCCTCCTCAGTCCTGCTCCACCCTAAGACTCCTCTGTCCTGCTCCACCCTAAGACTCTTCTGTCCTGCTCCACCCTGAGACTCCTCTGTCCTCCTCAGTCCTGCTCCACCCTGAGACTCCTCTGTCCTGCTCCACCCTAAGACTCTTCTGTCCTGCTCCACCCTAAGACTCCTCTGTCCTGCTCCACCCTGAGACTCCTCTGTCCTGCTCCACCCTGAGACTCCTCTGTCCTCCTCCATCCTGCAGATTGGTGGAGCTGCAGGACGCCGTTTAACTGAAGCACTGATGTGAAACACTTTCAGTCGGACTCACTTCATTAATAATAATAATAATAATAATAAAGTTAAAGTGGTGGTTGAAATGATGAATAATCGTTTTTTGATTCTCCGGATTTTTCTGATTTCAAAATTAGAATGAATAAAATGAATCCTACTTTAGTTTCTTCTTAAATCCAAGATGAGAATAAATGATGAAGCTGGATTTAGAGATCTAGATTCATTATTCTGTATGTATATATTCACGTTCATTGTCACCAGAACTAAATGTGCAGATGTTCAGCTTCACTCAGCGTCAAACAAAAAAAACAACTTTAATGCTTTTCCAACAAAATGGCGGCCTCGTCAGCAGGTTGGCTGCAACCTGTAAACAACACAGATTTCTCAAACTGCAGCTTCACAGTTTCACAACTAACAACAGTTGAAGCTAAAATGCTACACGAAAAACATTCACAGACATTCAGTGTGGTTCCTCGTGCTTTTTTTTTTTTTATCATCATCCTGAGATAAGAACTTAATGTGAGAACAGAAACGTCACCTTGAGTCCTTCCTCCATCATTTCCTCGACTTCCTCATCCTTCTAAGAGTTTGGACGGCGTAACCTCCTCCAGCGTTCTGTCGCCTACTAGAACAGTGTTCACACGACTGTCTTCACAAAACGATGCAGCAACAGTGACTCCTTACTCCTGTTTAGCATTTACAACCAGCACATAAACAACACCTGAGCACGTCTTTGTATTCTAATGTGTCTGTTAACGTCCAGAACTCCTGGAGTTCTTTTTCAGGGTGAAAATACTGTAAATTATACTGTTATAAACTGTTAAACAAATGCTTATGTATTAGCTCTAAATGCTTTATGGAGGGATGTTGAGTTTTACCACAAAAAAGGGTGGTGTAAAGGTGATTCACAGCTGCAGCACAGAGATGTAAAACTGTCTGATAACAGTTGAGCTACTCAGGTTCAGCTCTCTGGTGCTGCAGAGCCTTCGGTCCACCAGCAGGAGGCGCCAATGTGTTTGTGATGGCGAAACACATCCACCATGTGGCCTCCTGCATGCTGAAGGATCGAGGCCACATAATTATACGTAAATGACCAGATACAGATCGAGGAAATGTCTCATAATAACAAAATTATTAAAAAACCTAGTGAACCAACTGCTCTTAATAATTTTCAGTGTTTCAGTGCAGATTTTATCTCCATGGAGCTCAAACTCTGAGGATCAGTGGACAAACGTGCGAAGGGAAGACTCCGATTTAACACCAAGAATTCATCCCGCTGCTTCTTCTCTGCAGCTTCTGGCTGTTTAGTTCCTCTGGTTTGTCACAAATAAGTTTAAACTGTTCTGTTTAAAGGAAATGTTCAGTTTGAGAGTTTGGAGGAAGAGGGTCCCGTTCCTCAGCGCCTGCTCAGGTTGTGCTCCAGTGTAACAGAGGATGTCCACAGCATTTCCTGGACAAATGTACAATTAAAACATCTAAATTAAATACCGTCAGCAGCCCAACTCACAGTAGGCGACATTTTGGTTCCACTGAAGTTCACCGTTTCAGTTTGAAGGGTCTGGATGCTGCTGCCCCCTAGCGGACAGGGGCGTGCAGAGCAGCACCCACCCCCAGGTACTCGAGGTTCTCTGCCGCCGGGAGGAACAGGCCGTTCCCCGGGAAAGCGGCGGCATGGGTGTTGGTGGACGGCAAAAAGTCGGCCTGGTAGTCCGGGTTGTCGAGGCTGTCGCTGGCGGCAAGGGGGAGCGAGCTCTGGGCGGTGTTCAGGTATTCAGGTCCCTCGGGGACTCTGTCGAAGGCCTTCGCGTCCTGCAGCGGGGAGGGGAGCGAGGTGGCGCCCCAGCCCAGGCTCAGGTCCTCGTAGTTGGGATTCAAGACCTCCGACAGCCTGCTGCTCTGGCTGGTTTCACTCATACTCTGGTTCATGTACTCTGAAGGAGAGGAACAAGGAAAATGACCCATTTATTTACATGATTTTGAGTCATTTTGATTTATGTTTGATGGGTTTTACTCTTCCTCAGTCTGTATTTTATATCTGAGGTCTTATTTGACATTCTGCTCCACAGAAATTCTACATTTCATCTTCTCACCCACTGGCTAAACCATTCATTTGACTTTTTTTCATTTTCATTTGGTCAATAATCCACATGAATGTGCACCATGGCCGGTGACGTCGTCTTTATCCAGAGAGTTGTGAGTGGGATCAGTGATGTAACGCAGCGCGATGCTGTTCTCTCTGACTGGACCGCCGTTCTGACATGAAAGCAAAGAGACGGTAACACGTTCATCTTAACGTAACATGCATCAAATCATGTTTATTCAAATTAGTAAAATATATATTTCACATCATGTCCATGAATCAAACTGAAAACAGAGCTCCTAAATCCCTTACTGCAGCTTTAAAGAGTTCGATAAGAAGAAGAGGTGTGTGTTTACCGCGGCGTTGCAGGGACGGTTGTCGTGGTTACCCTGTCCTTTGTAAGGCAGCAGGTATTCCTCAGCGTCCACCACGTCGTCCATGCCGTCTGAGCTCAGCAGGCGAGAGTAAAACCTGCTGTCTGTCGGACTGGGGAGCTCCCCCTGACGCAGGACAGGAAACATTGGCATAAAGTGAAAAAGCATTTTGACCAACAAGTTTGAGCTCGAAGCCGTCACGTATTTCTTCTTAGGTGTCTGAAATGATGTGTGTCCACATTCACAACTGCAAAACTACACACATCACCAACAATATGACACTAACTAATATTCTATTAACAGGAATCAGACTAACAAATGAAAACAAACACGTGCAGAGCCGAGCGGTAATCTGTGGCGCGCTCACACACCTGGATGACCAGGTATCTGGACGGGTCTCTGGCCATCTTTGAGAACTCTGCGATTAGCTCTCTGAACCTGGGACGACTGGACGGGTCGATCATCCAACCTGGAGAGAGAGAGAGAGAGAGGAAACCATTCACATGAACAGCTCATCTCCCCAACCTGACCCCCCCCCAGGTGTTCGTCACTGAGGGGTGCTGGACGTTTCCTCTTCTCTGGAAAAGATTCTCCCGAAGATCCGAAGGGAGGAGGTCGTCTGTCACTCTGCAGTTTCTCATAATTTCTGATACAGACGTCTAGGTGCTGCTGATTCACAGCATTTCAAACAATAACAGCAATAACATCCAAAGAATCTGAGTAACGAGGTTGTTCGGCTTCATGAAAGCACCAACGGCTCTTACATTTGACCATGATCATGTAGACGTCGATGGTGCTGATGGGGGGCTGGGGCAGCCGGTCGCCTCTCTCCAGCACCAAGGCGATCTCACTGGCCGGGATGCCGTCGTACGGTTTGGACCCGAAGGTCATCAGCTCCCACACGGTCACACCTGCAGAGCACAGACCGTCAACTGCTACGACCGACCCACATCACGAGAAGACACATCTATCTTGATTAGTAAAGTTTGATTCATGTCAGACGACAACCTGTCCAGACCTGTGAGTGTCAGCTGTTCAGAGGAGGCAGCTTCTCTTTTTAATTTAAGTCTAAAAGCTTCAGTCCGAAGTATCAGTGACTGTTGCTGCTCACCGTAGCTCCAGACGTCGCTCTGATGCGTGTACGTCCACTGGAGGATCGACTCCAACGCCATCCACTTAATGGGAACCTGCAGAGAGGACAGACACACAAACTGACTGGATAATACCTGTGTGTGCGTTAATCCTCAGTGCTCAGGTGAGGATAGTAAACGCACCTTTCCTCCGTCAGCGTGGTATTCCTTCTCGTCAGCCGTCAGAAGCTTAGCGAGGCCGAAGTCTGTGATCTTGACATGGTTGGGAGTTTTCACCAGCACGTTCCTCGCCGCCAGGTCCCGGTGCACCAGGTGACGCTCCTCCAGGTAGTTCATCCCCTGCAGACACAGAGTGAGGGGGTGAGATATGATCCAGGAAGTCCAGATTTGTTGTCACGCCACCAACACACACTGAAGTTTTTTTAATGGTCAGCTGGAAACATAACTTTATAAACTGTTCATTCATTTACCCGGTTTGCATCGTATCATTTCATCACTGTCTGTTTCATCACTCCAACTGTGTGAATGTGCTGATCAAGCAAAAGTTGAATAATAATAATGCATTTTATTTGTGGAGCTTTTTCATGAAGCTCAAACTCACTTTCCAAAAGGTTAAAACGCTCATTTAAACAGTTCTGCTGGAGCTCTCTGCACTGGAAGTGTTTCCCTCTGTTGTTCACTCAAAAAGTGATAAATAAATAAAGAGCTGTGTGTGTTAATGTCGGTTTTGGGAAGTTAGAGAAATTCTCAGTCACAGACCCTCCTAATCTGGTGTTAGCCGGGGGGGTGGGAGGAGGTTCTGAAGGCGGTCGACCATCCGACAGCCGGTCCTGCACGAGGAGCCCGGCGGCTTAACGTTCCAGAGCAACGTAATGATTTCACACTGAGCCCATGACCTTGTTGTTTGGGATTTTCCCAGCACTTTAAAATCCAGATGAGACTCAGAAGAGACGGAGTAGATTAACAAACACACAGTTTGCTGCCGTGTTCAGGTTAATAGGCCTCAGCAGGCTTAGAGGGAGCTGCTGCCTCAGGCTCAGAGAGAGAGCGGCTCTTACACCAGTCTAAACTGAGACATGAGCTCATGAGCAGACGGTGGAGATCGTCTGAGATGATTCACAATCAGAGGTTTGACAGAACCCCGGCGTCTGGGCGCACCTTGGCAATCTGGACACACCAGTTGAGCAGCCACTGAGCCCCCACATGGTCCCTGTGGTGTCGGACGTAGTCCAGCAGGCACCCGTACTGCATCAGCTGAGTCACCAGCTGGACCGACGACGTCAGGCAGATCCCCAACAGACGGCAAACATGAGGGTGATCCACGCTCGCCATCACATACGCCTCCTGCACACAAACATGTTAGTGTGGAGCTGTGTCATCAGTCCACTCAGCTCGTCCAGTCAGTGTACTTCATTTACAAGTGCTCCGTTCCCAGTGATGCACCTTGGAGAAGACGTGAAACCTGAAGAACATCCTCATGTGCTTTTGTAATATGAGGGAATAGTAACAGCCAAAACATTATTCTGAGCACATAAAGTCAGTAATAACTTAGAGCTGCAGGGGGAAGACAGAGAGAGAGGAACATCAAGCACAAGGACAAGAAGAAGAAGAGGAGGAGGAGGAGGAGTCCTTACATCCAGGATGTCCTTGTTGGCTTTAGGTGATGTGGCCTCTCGGAGCACTTTGATGGCCACTGGGATCCTCACGGCCTCTCCTTCAGGGATCCACAGTCCCTAAAAACATTCACCATGTTCACCACAGTAACAGCAGGACGAGGAAGTTTGGAAATATCGATAACAAATAAAGTAAATGATATCAGCGTCCTCACTAGGTGAAACTGAATGTTGATTCTGATGCTTCTCATGTTTCTGTCCTCTCAGCTGCTGCCGAAGCTAAAACTTTGCCGCGTCATGTCTTCAGTAAACGTATGTTGGAGGGTTTTGTCTCAAACGTTGTTACCTTGTAGACGGTCCCAAAGGCTCCGGAGCCGAGCACCCTGATCTTCTTGAACTCCGTCTCCTTCAGGATCCTCAGCAGCGCCTGGTTAGGAGCTTCACCGCTGGGCCTCAGCGGCTCCACCAGCTGCAGAACACGTTTCAAACACCGCATTCAGATCCTCCAACAGCGCTGTGTGAGTTCTCTGGTATTCATCTGGTTAGCTACCGTTATGTTTAGCCTTAGTCGTGAGATTAAAAGTCCATGTGAGTTTCTGTCACCTTTGTGAGTTTTGATTTATTTAAATGAATTCTCTCTCCCACCTCTCTCTCCTGCAGAAAGCGCCGCAGGGTCCTCTTCCTCCTGATTCGTTGTCGCCGCAGCAACACGAAGATAACCAACGACACGATGACGGCAATCAAGAGCCCGCCGACCACGGCCACCGCCAACGTGGAGTGTGTGGTGGCCCTGTGGGGACGTACAGAGCGCAGGATGTTTGTGTTTTACATCAGTCTGAGGACTGTCTGAGTCATACACTCCCATTTAAATTCATCACAGTCATCCATTATGGGCACATTCATTTAGGATTTCCACATCACGTCCATTTAATCCTGGTAGAATCCAAATGTGTTTTGGTAATGCTAATTTTTCATTACCATTATCTTCCATCTAAACCTTCATTTCAGTTAGACCACTGACATGAAGCATGTAAGGGAAGACAGGCACAGAAGAAGTTGCAGAAGACATCGGCATTGCTTTCAAATGTAAAGACAGAACTCCTATTGACTCACATTCAATGTCTGTATGATAATAGAATCCTATTCAAAATGAGCGTGCGGAGGGAAAACTGTCCTTCAGCTGCTCTGGTAGAATTCACATACATCTCCATTTAAATTTCCTCTTGACTCCTATTGTGCGCCAACATCCATTTAGAGCAGGACTACTGTGTGTTCCCAGAGGACACAGGGGCAACTATGGAGGTGAAGTCAATGGAAAGAAAAGAAAAGTTGTAGTTTTACCCAGCGCATCCAGAGAGTCCAGGGCCTGAACACCTGCACACACAAAGAGCACACAGGTATAAGCCTTCAGTCCTCTCTGATCAGATCGGCTCTGAGGGAAGGATCAATAACCCCGTCTCACCCCTGGGTGCAGTTCTGGTGGCAGGGCTGGCACTGGCCCGTCCCGTCGGGGTATTTCCAGATCAGCGTGTCTCCATCTCCCAGCACACCGCGGGGACAGCGGGGCACGCAGTGGGGGCCGTCTTTGAAATGGGCGCACTGGGAGCACTGGTCTGGACCCTGTGGGTGGGGGCAGAGGGGGGGGGGGCAGTGGCCTTTAGATGCCATTTATACTGAAGGTGATTTGTCTTTATACACATTTCATGTTCCAAAATATTCTGTTCTATAAGTTTTATAAAATATCTCACTTACATTATTTTACATTTTATTTATTATTCATAAATGTAGTTGTTGTTGTTGATGTAAAGCACTGAATAATAATATCATACTACTTTATTATGAAGTCAAGCAGAGCAGATTCAAGAGTAAAACTTTCCACACTGCATCCAAAAACATTTAAAAGCAAGTCAGATGAATTTGCGGTTAAAATGTATTGATGCAAACCAAAAGTTTTGTATAGATGCTGGAGGCTGATACCAACCAATCAGAGGACACTTCTTTACACGGACTGAAAGGTCACCTCAGAAATTGAAGAAGAGGCTTTTTGGACCATACAGACGACATGATTTTGGGTTAAAAGTGGATTGTTAAGTTATTTTCACAACTGATATTATTAAGAATCAATAAAACTAGACGAGACAGAAGTGGCGCTCTGACAGTCTAACACTGTTGTGTTCTGAAATGAATCTGCAGCAGCTGGACTGACCGGTCCGCGGCAGGTCGGGGTGCCGGCCTTTAGCAGACACTCTGGGTGACACTCCACACAGCTGCCGTTCACCTCCACCTCTCCGGGCTCGCTGCAGAAAAACACACAGACATCAGCAGTCAGAGGACATAATCATACACCACAGATTTATCATATCTAATTATTAGCAAAATATACTTAAAGTACCAAAAGTAAAGGTACTCATTATGCAGAATGGCCCATAATACTAGTTTTTTTTACGTTCAGCTGTTCATTCAATTCAAAATACATTTGTTTAAGAAGGCCTTTAGGTCATTCTATTGGTTTTCATTGTATTCATTTATTTTGTCTCGTGGAAGCACTGTAATGAGTTACTTTGCGAGGCAGCCGGATTCATGAGCTCCATCAGGCTCCAGGTCAAGTGTTTCAGACCAGTCAGCATCAAGCTACAGGTGTGATTCAGGTGTGGCAACAGCAGGAAGAGAGCGTTCGATCAAACAACAGCAGCTCCTAAAGAGCTTAACGAGGAAGCTGCTGAACAATCAGTTCTATCTGAGCTGGAGAGGATTTTTTCAGTGAAAGAAGCTCTGCCTCACCCCTGCAGCACGTTACAGAGCGCCACACAGCGCCCCCTACGGGTGAAATGCCGACAGGAGACACACATGGTGGGACCTGGACCCCAGCAGCCCTCATCTGTACACTCCAGGTCGCAGGTTCGATTCTGTTGTTCTGCGTGACGGAGACGAGGACTTTCTTATTTCATTCGCTTAACTGAGTAATGATGGAACTAATGAATGGGACACACATCCAGGAAACTCACCGCAGACGTCTGGGGGGGCGTTGCCGCGCAGGGTGACCACCTGGTTACCGGATCTGAAGAGGTGGGTCCACTGGTTGGGGCGGGTGTAGCAGAGCTGAGAGTTGTCCTTCATCACCACCTTGCCGGCGCTGACCTCCTTCAGAGAGCGAAGGCCCAGCCAGCGAAGGTGCTTCGTCCTCACCACCGCCAGACTGTGCTGCCTGGGGAGGGAAGGCTCAGCTTGACTATAAACTACGTTCCATGTTCGCCCAATAGCTTAGAGTTGGTTCTGGTTTGTGGAGGATGGATGTGGGGTTAATCCTCCCCCGCGATGGACGGATCAGTGGAGGCACGTGATTGCGGCTCAGGAAGGACGGCGGCTTTAGTGAAATACTGAAGAAGTCCCCGCGGACTTGAAGCCGTCTTTCCCGAACTTTAACTGAAGTGTTTCGTTGTCAGACTCGGGACGTGAACCTTTTTCTTCGATGTCTTGAGCTTTGTGCATTTAAATATCGGCTCACTGCTCCACTGGCCTGTGGGGGGGCACCTTAACCTGTTACCTTATGTATAATATATTGAATGTGACTAATTAGTTTTCCACTAAAGAGTCAGTTGCATCTAATTGCTACATCCTGGTAAAGAACTGGTCTATACCATAACCTTTATTTTGCAGGTCTCAGTGTTTTATTAAAGAAATATTGGCTTTTCCTTCCTTTTCTGCAGCCATTGACTTCACTTAATGTCTGTGAAAAAGCTGGGCAGGGATAACAGCGGGCGTGATGCGAGGGATTAGGTGTGATGAAGGAAGTTTTAACTGTATGCAAACAAAGTGGAGCACAGGATTAACGAGACAGGAGCAGCTACAGGTACGTTTACCACCATTAATCTAATCATTAGGGACCATGAATACATGCGAGCGCTATAGTTTCTGATCACTGAGGTTATTCACGACGTTTCTATAGCAGTAGTTTTGTGAAGTGACTCACGTGTGTGTTGTTCTTCCTCTGATGATCTGCAGGTTCTCGAACACTGACAGGGAGGTCATATTCTCTGGCCAGGCCTGGATGAGCAGGAAACCTGGAGGACACGGACACATACAGGGACGAATGTTAACACAATCCACCAAACAAGTGAAGAGAAGCACTGGTGACCTCTGACCTACCAGTGATTTCCCTCACTGTCCTGAAGTACTCGAGCTTCGCCGGGTCCATGGGTGGGATCTTATAGTGGGCGTCCCTGGAAGAGCCAAAGGAAGAAAACCTCAGTTTCAAGTGTTGCTGTCACAAAGCAAAGCAGGACAGGTCAGGACATTAAAGGTTATGATTCGGACACCGAGCTGGCGGTCTGGTGCTGCCAACAGCTCTTGCAGGTAGACCTGAGGAAGCACGGGGTAAATATCTAGTCACAACTTTCTGAGAACAAAAGAAATCGCAGTGAAAGTATCCCGATCTGCTTGTTTGTGTCCTGAGAGACTAAAGACATTCATGAATGATGCCCGCTGACGTCCCTGGTTATGTTGTTTTGCAGTCTTGGTGTCCAGCCATCGTCTTCTTCTACCTCACTTCCTCACTTGCTTTCTGTTCTACATTTTGCTCCAGTGGTTTTTTTGCACCTACATTTTGTTCTGTCAGATTTCCTGTCCCTGCCAACACTGTGACAGAAAAGACTTCTCAAAGGTCCCTGAGGTTTGTCCAAAGTAACCAGGACAGAGTCAAGTCACATCGTAGCTCAATCTTTAAAGAGAAGAGTCTCACCCAGTGAACGAGGTTTCTATGACGGAGACGTCCCCGTTGATTTTAGTGCAGTTCTTGAAGGACTCGATGTTGGAGGCGTTGACGGCCATGGTGTTGACCAGAGATCCGACCCCGACGCCGTCACAGGCTGAAGGAAGAGAAACACTGTCAGGTTGTCCCTTTAGTGCTCAGGTGTGTCTCTGCGTAGGTTCCTACCTTTAGGACAGGGTCCGTCACATGGTTTGCAGCGCTGGATCCCGCTCTCCTCCACTTCATACGTCCCAGCGCCGCAGGTGCGAACACAAGATCCACCTGTCACCACGTAGTTATCTGTATTCAAACAAAACAAAGCCAACTTTCATCCATTCCTACCAAATGTTAAAGGAGTTAAAGGATTCATCACTTCACTGTAACAGTCACACATGTTCTTCTCATCAGAACCATTGTGGTAACCTACATTACCCACAATGCAACTTGATTGCTATACGTTCAGGGATTAATAGCATATCACTTGAAGACATTTATGAGACATCACTGCTTTTAAAATACAGGCAGTAAACTCCTCAAACAACACTTTGATGTGTAAAAACTCTCTCAGACATCATTAGGCTGCTAGTTGTTTAAATTACAATGTTAATCTCGATAAAATGTAGGGTTATTATTATTATTATTATTATTATTATTGCTGTTATTAAAGTCCATACGTGGGCAGGCGTTGACGCAGGTCGCCCCGAAGGTGTACTTGGCATTGGGGTTGTTGACGACCTGGTGGGTTTTGGGGTCGTAGAGTGTCAGATGAGGACAAGCTCCTTTACAGGTTCCATCGTCATTAAAATCCTTGCAGGCCTGTAAAAGAAGCAGAGAGTCTTTACTGTGTGTGACTGGAGCTGTGTGTGCTCTGTGTGTGCAGTATGTCGGGACCTGCCTTCATAAGGGACCTGATGTGTTTTGTCTTGTGGACTGAGGACCTGACCTTACATGATGTGGGAAAGATTTTCTAGGAGACTCGTTGGAACGTCGACTGCTTGGTCTGTAATGCTCTGAAACCTGCTGGTTTACACCAATACGACCAGACGGTTTACTATCGCCACAGCAGGAGTTCTCTGCCGTCTAGCAATGATGAAAAGGCAGAACCACAAAAATCAAGAGGGCTGATAGAAACTTCAGATCTCCCCTCTTTACATAACAACTCTGTCCTGTAACTCTCCTCTGTCCACACGTCACTTCAGCCACTGACGGTTTGCTGACTTGACCAGCTGGTTCCTCTAGGAGCTGACTGGCTGCTGAAACAGGTGACATCCAAAACCACCTGGTGAAATCTCTGGTCTGAAGTGAGCGTAACGCACCAGCGCAGCGCTGGGGCACAGACAGACAGACAGACAGACAGACAGACAGACAGGCACTGACCAGACAGTCGGTGTCTCGAGGTCCAGTGCAGCCGGCAGCACAGTGTTCATTACAGCAGTCGATGGGTTTTGGGCCGCGGCACCTTCTGCTGCACTGCTCTGCACACTGCAGCTTCGTGACTGAAGGGACACAGAGACACAGTTCATCATGTGGTTTCTCTGGACGCTCAGAGACGAAGGGGTATAAGTGCGACAGGAAGAAATGGAGAGAGAGAGAGAGAGAGAGTAGTTGAAGAAAGATAAAAGGTGTGTGACAGCGACCGAGGAAGTACAGAAGATGAAGAAGTGTGTATCTGAGCGAGTGTGTGTTTACATCTCTGGCAGTGATCCGGTCCTGCTGCCCAACAGGAACCATTAACACACCCTGGATCACACCTGTCACCTGGAAACACACACACACACACACACACACACACACACACACACACACACACACACACACACACACACACACACACACACACACACACACACACACACACACACACACACACACACACAGGTTAACGCTCAGTAAAGTCCTGCAGGTCGCAGCTTAACGTCGTGACCTCATCCTTCCTCTACATACATTTACGTGCGTAGGTATCCATAATGAAAAGCATGCTGGGATTGCTGGCTTTGTCCAGAATGTCCCACCACTGAATGGTCTCAGTGTTGCACAGCAAAGGATTGTGGGTCATCTTCACCCCTCCTTTCAGAATCTCTGTGAAAGGGAGATGGTGGAGACACAGAAGATAGAGGATCAGATCCAGAGTCACAGAACTGAAGCTGTCAGTGAGTCAGACACACAAAATATGGCCGAGCTCTTTGTCTCCAAGGGAGACAGAGAGAGAAAAACTGAGATTAGAGATTTTCTGTGTGATCATAAAGGTGTCTGATGTACTCATCACAACGTTTTCTTCAGCCAATCAAAGCCTACGAAGGATCCATGAGCCCTTATCTGCTCACGAGCCTTCAAGTGACAATAAACCCCCCAAATCTAACCCCAAAGCGGAAGAAGGTCGGCCGATCAGCTCCACCGAGTGACGCTTGTGTTTGCGGCGAAACAGATTTGTGTTTTCTGTTGCTGTTTGTTGGCAGGAAGCTGGACAACATCTAGTGGGCTTGTTGAACATTGCCAGGGTTTGGCAAGCTAATCTGCCGGAGCTCCTCCCTGCAGGAAGTAGTGAATGACGCCACACTGGTTTGAATTTCCAGCGTATTTACTTGTGTGTAAGTCTGGACGATGCTGTGTCCTGAGGCGTTAACGTGAACGACATGTTGACTGTTGGGTCACAGGTCCTGGAGTGTTTTGCTGCTTACTGACTAAAGTTGGGCTGAAGTCCTAAATAGAAACCGATTCACAGTCAAAGTTACATAAAGTTCAAGTCCCAGTGAACTCTGGAGTCAGAGAAAAGCATTAGTGTCCTTATCTTTAAAAAAAAGAAACCAAACTGCATCATACAAGTTTCTACAAGTCCTTCACCACCAAGAGCTTCACAGGTGGAGGTACGAAACAACAGACGCATCTTGGTGCCGCCAGCACAGAGCTCACTTTGAGCACAGTTCAGACTGCTGGATATCACTCTGAGCGAAGCGTCTACGTCACCAGCCAAAGCTCCGATGGGGTGCGGCACTATTTCCTGCTGCCAGAGCACAATCTGGTGTTGACTGAAGATTTTTGAATGGTGAGCCAGCTCCGCCCGGCCGGCCCGCTGCCAGCACGGGGAGCCAGGCAACATCGGCACTTGGCACATGTCGGCGTGAGGTTGTGTCATGAAAAGTAAGAACAGAAGGTCCTCAGCAGCTCAACGAGGAAGTGAAACACATGTAAACAACATTAACAGCCAGTCTGTTGTCTGTTTTACTGGTTTTATTACCTTGAGTGCCTCGAAAGGGCCTCGAAATAAAATGTATTATCATTATTCAGTGGTTGTAGCACGGTTTGTTTTATAATTCATCACTCTTATTGGTTCTTAAAGGTACAGTGTACAACATTTTATCTGGCTCTTCCCATAAAGTAGCTGTAATACATTAGCAGATAACATCGAGTCGGCTCAGTTGTTGTAATATTTGCCTCTTGAAGTACCAACTGGACTGATTTTCGTGCTTCTAACGGGATCCAACGGGCCGCGTTTCTTCTTCTGCTGCTTTAAATGTGTCTCTAACGGGATCAAACAGGCCGCGTTTCTTCTTCTGCTGCTTTAAATGTGTCTCTAACGGGATCAAACAGGCCGCGTTTCTTCTTCTGCTGCTTTAAATGTGTCTCTAACGGGATCAAACAGGCCGCGTTTCTTCTTCTGCTGCTTTAAATGTGTCTCTAACGGGATCAAACAGGCCGCGTTTCTTCTTCTGCTGCTTTAAATGTGTCTCTAACGGGATCAAACAGGCCGCGTTTCTTCTTCTGCTGCTTTAAATGTGTCTCTAACGGGATCAAACAGGCCTCGCTTCTTCTTCTGCTGCTTTAAATGTGTCTCTAACGGGATCAAACAGGCCGCGTTTCTTCTTCTGCTGCTTTAAATGTGTCTCTAACGGGATCAAACAGGCCGCGTTTCTTCTTCTTCTGCTGCTTTAAATGTGTCTCTAACAGGATCAAACAGGCCGCGTTTCTTCTTCTGCTGCTTTTTATTATTACATAATATTGATGTATGGTGAAAATACAAAGTCTGCACTTATTTTGAAAACTGCTTGCTTGTCTGACTTCCTGCCTCATCAGTGTGTGTGTGTGTGTGTGTGTGTGTGTGTGTGTGTGTGTGTGTGTGTGTGTGTGTACCCGTCAGACTGCTGAGCTGCAGCTGCCTCAGCCCGCTGGTGTAGTTAAGAGTTGGAGATGAGTCGTTCCTGTGGTAGTTTGACATCACCAACAGGGCGAATTGGTCTTCGTAGAGATTCTGACCTCGGATCAGCTTCAGGTTGACCAGCGGGACGTGTGCGGCGTCGTTCATGGCGATCAGAACGTAGCCGCCAACCTCCTGGATGGACTGAAGAAATCACCATAGCATTGGTATCACTTTTCTAAATGCGTCAGCGAGTCACTGTGATGGAATAATCAGCTAATTTACTGATAAACGTCCTGATTTACTTGGATTCTGTGCAGCTTATGGGCCTCGACGGCAGTTTAAAAAGTCTGTTATTGTGGAATAAATACCGTCTACTGATTATTAACACGTCCAATGTTAATAATCAGAGAGGGTCACCTTTTATATTTCACCACAGCTGCGAGCGGGGGCTGTTTGAACTCCCTCTGCTGGGGCGACGAAGGCCGCTCTGACCTTCCTAACAGAAACACTGAGAGAAACCCCCATGATGCTTTTCACAGCATCCGTGGTTTTTCTGTCTAAGCAATAGAGCTCCTCACAGCAACAGTCGAGCATCATGTCACTGAGGTCAGAGCGTCCTCGAACGCAACACAAAGAGAGCTTCCTGCTCGTATCAGCCGGTGATGCTTTGGGAAATGATGGTGAAGTGACAGAAGCATCAGAGACAGACCTGCAGGAAGGACAGGTCCTGGTGCTCCAGGGTGTAGGTGACCTCCAGGTTGTCCAGGACCACGGAGCAGTTGGAGTACATCCTCACCATGTTGTCAAAGTGATTCTCACGACTCCCCAACAACGTCAGCTGGTTACTCATCCCCTGACACACTGAGAGACGGACAGACAGAGAGACAGACAGACAGAGAACCCTCGTCTTAGCATCAGTTTGTACACAAATCCAGAAGCTCTCAGAGGATGATTTAGATTCGGGGTGTGAGGGAGCTGAAAGAAAAGGTGAACATGGCTTTGATTACAGATCTCACTCTGAAGTTATTATCGATTTCACTTTGTTTGCTGTGCTTTAGAAACATGCTGTGACTGTGAGGACACTTTGCACCACTGGTTTAATATTAATAATGTTTGAATTCCATGTTAATCGTTCCTGTTTCTGTGTGTGAACGTGCCACAGGAAACAATACTTCCACCACGTGCACCTGAGCTCTTTAACTTTCAGGTTAGTGTGATTCTCTAAACGTTTGGCTGTCCTGCTGACATCCTGTCGGGCGGCGCTCCCGTTCAGGTAAGTCAGGTGACACGGCTGTGTCTCCTGACAGGAGCTCATCACATAAAGTATATGAAGAAGCTCGTCAGGGTGGAGCAGGAAGGAGTGACTCCACGTCGAAGAGGAACAAGTTTGCCAGCAGCTGCGGGACGAATGTGACGCTGATCACCTCTGAGAGTGGAATGAAACCCTACAGGCTCGGTTTGTGCGAGCGAGCGAGCAACCTAAACCGGCTCGAGAGGGTTTAGTGTTGGACACGACGGGATGGGGCGAGTTTGTGGGGGAACGTGAGGTCTGATACGAGGCGGTGGGACGTCCAACACGTGAAATCCCTTCAGTGGGACGACTGCCAGCCTGCAGCAGTGTTTCTCCACACCTGACTGATTTAATACACGTTTAAAGATTACACACAACACGTAATGAACTTTAAACATATTACAGCCACACCGGCACCCTGGTGAGAAGGAGGCAATAAAATAGATGAATGGACGGATTATTAGTTCACAAATTGATGATGACTCTGGTCTGAACTTGTTTCATTTCTCCGGCTGCATTCCTATTGGCCGGCCTCCCGCTGTGATGTCACAAAGACAACACAGCTGCAGCGTGCACGGCTCTCTGCCAGCGGTCCACATCTGGACACACACACACACACACACACACACACACACACACACACACACACACACACACACACACACACACACACACACACACACACACACGTGATCCTCTCTGTCTGTTCATGAATACTGAATCTGACTCTGTGATGCTATGATCCAAATATATAACTAACATTACACCTTGAGAGAACTTGAACTCATAACATTTACTTTTAAGCCTCTAAAACGTCCTCCCACTCTTCCTCCCTCCCTCCCTCCCTCATCCTCCCACTGCATCTTTATTAACCAAAAAAACACAGAAACTGATCTGAAACTCAAAACTGCTACAAAAGTAAACCTGTGTGGTGACATGCCGGCGCTCTGCTTCAGGTTCGGGTGGTTTGGGCAGTCTTTGGGGTTTGGGTTGAAATAAATACCTCGTTGTGGTTAAGAAGAACTACAGTTACAGTTAGAGCGACGTAACCAGTCAGTCTGATGCACAGAAACACAAAACTGAGACTGAGATTATTTATTTATTAACCTGACGAGAACTTCTTAAAACTTGTTCGCATTCTGTCAAACTGCCTCCCTGAAAGTCACTCTGTTTACTGTGGACGGACATCAGAGGTAAAGACGTCCTCTGGAGGTTCAGACCACACTGATGACGCTGAGTCAGGACTCTGAGGAGACCTCCTGCAGCTCCATGCTTATACACCGCTACCAGCTGGAGACTTAACGCAGTGATGTGCAGTGTTAAACACTCAGAAGTACAGTTAGCATGAAGAACAAACTACAGGAACGAGATGTCATCAGTGAGCATCGGTATGAAAGAAAGGAAACAGTGACGGTGGTGACTTCACAGGCTTAATTTACACAAGTACACACACACCTCACACACCACTACACACACACACACACACACACACACACACAGTGCTGTTTGTTCAGGAACAGGTCTGATCAGTCGAATTGTTTCTTTGACATCAGGCTCCGCTGTTTCATGGCACACTGCACATGAAAGGAGTCCCTCCTCTGTCTGTGTGTGTGTCTGTCTGTCTGTGTGTCTGTCTGTGTGTGTGTGTGTGTGTGTGTGTGTCTGTGTGTGTGTGTGCACATTTTCCTACGAAAGCCAAAGATAATATCATTGAAGTGCTTTTGCAATCCCTCATCATACAGAGGACAGAAGTTTATTGTCCTCTTCAGTGTTTCTCAGCGGCCTGAACTCAACAGGATGGACTGTGTGTGTGTTTGTCAGCAGCCGAACTCACTGAAACACACGTCCTGAGAGAAGAAGGCATCATATGTAATCAATCCAAACAGTATTCAGTTATTCTATATGGTTATTACAGCGGAGGGAAGTCTGACGGATAAAAGGAAGTTTACTTCTAAGCTAAAATACAAGACGACGTGTTGAGGTCCAACAGATCTTAACAGATCCCTATTAGATATCAGATATATCAGGCTTTGACACACACAGACACGTTTAAGAGGACAGACAGGAGACGCGAGGTGCATTGTGGGTCGTGAGCATGCGTGTAAAGTATCGTCACGCCTCCCGCTGACAGCTGTGAGAGATAAACCCCCGATGGATCAGATGAAGAAACCAGGTCCTTCGAATCCTCTTTAACTATCTTTCCTCTTTGCTGTGTGTGTTGATGTGTACATTTGTGTGTGTGTGTGTGTGTGTGTTGATGTGTACATTTGTGTGTGTGTGTGTGTGTGTGTGTGTTGATGTGTACATTTGTGTGTGTGTGTGTGTGTGTGTTTGGTTGGACTGGCTGTTCCAACTTTCAGGGTCACATGGCCTCATTTATCCCAGTCAGCAGGTTGTCTACCTCTGTCTCTCTCCTTGTCAACGCTTGCTGATGTTTAAAGGAACAGTTCAACATTTTATATCAGTTTCATCTATCAGTACATGGACGGGCTCTGGACATTGTTAGCTTAGCTTAGCAACGTGGACACAGCTAGCACAGTTGCATCAAAGCAGGTTACACGTATCCCGTTAGCTGTCACTAATCAGTTCAAACCTGGCAATCCATAATGGACCAGAAATCAATGATGGCTCTCTAACGAGTCTAATGAATCATCAGTTCATCTAAATTTGTACCTTAAAACCTACGTGGGTTTGTTACTTGGTCAAAGTTCTATCACACAACCAAAATATTTGGTTATTTAATGAAGGTTAAGTAGGATTAAAGGGTTTTTAAGGGTTAAAAAGACACATCAGACCTTAAAATTAACCAAATACGAAACGAGCTAAAAAGCAGGACTGCTTTTGCGAACACGGTCACAGAGGAGGTTTCTGACTGGAAACGTGTTATCTCTTGTGTGTGTGTTTGACCTTTATTCAAGGTTTCGACAAACACACACACACACACACACACACACGAAAACACACAACGTGAAAGGACGTAGAAATGAATCATGTTTTCACTGTCAACATTTACATTAACGTTGTTTGACCTGAACATCTCATCTGTTTTATTTTAACAAAATTATATAAGTCAATACAGACACAGATCTGTTTCCATGACAGTGTCCTACTGCAACAACACGTCGACATAGACAAAACATTATAGCGGGCCATCGTGTGGATTGGTTCATCTCCTCTATTCTTTGGTGTCCCTCAGGGGTCTATTCTGGATCCCCTATTAAATATCATCTACATGCTACACGTGTTGTGTCACATTATACAATTCTTGATTGGAAATGCTGGAAAAAGGGGGAGAATGAGAAGAAAGTTTTATCTAAAAATGGTACAGAAGAGGCAGTAACCTTGGCGAGTTATCATCTGCAGAGAATATCGAGGTCTAGAAGATCTGCAAATCGTGTTTTTAATCGTGGTTTTATCACCAGTTTGGCAGCAGGATTACAAAAAAACTTGGAGTAGATTCAAATTAAACAACTAACTAAAAGCTCTACTTCTAGTCTTTGTGTGTTTTTTTTCCTTTTTATTGTTTGCTTGCTCTTTAAAGCATAATGTAGGTTTGGTCTTGATAGTTTCTATATGAATAAAGTTATTGTTATTATCGAGCGTGACTGACAGGAACAAGGAAAGAGAATCTCATCCACCTGCTGATCAATGACTTGAACAGTCATTGTGTCCTCGCTGCGGCTCAGACAGGGAGAATCAGTCACTTTAATAAAAACAGAACTTCCTAAAACCTCATACAAATTGGAATATCCTGATGGTTAGATATGAATTATCTCCCCGTGTGGTACAAATCAACTGCTCAGTGTGGAAAAGAAAAACCTCTTCACTCAATTTTTAATCTGCTGCTGTCAGTGATTTTGCAGAGATGGATGTTTCTTTAATTGCAGTGGGTGTTCTCCAGATTGTAATCACAGCATCAGCCAATCAGAGCTCAGAGAGGAGAAAAGAGTTTCACAACCTGAAGATGGAGGAAGAGATAACACACTCATACCTGTGCCTGCACCCACACACTCGTTCTCCACCTCTTCCTCTCTCATTGCAACAGTTGTGTTGGTGGACTTTTCCCCCTCAGAGGAATGCTGTGTGCTCACTGAGGCCCATCTCTGTGTGTCACTATTGAATTAAGTGTAATGAATGAGGAGCTGCTGACTGAGTGTTTGCAATAATAACCGTCAGTCAGTCAACATGTTGTTTCGCGGCACTGAGGCAGTTTGTTCACTTATCGATGGATTGTGTCGCCCAATCAGCTGCCCGGAGAACGGCCTGATGGACCCTCGTTACACCTACAAACACCAAGACCTGAGTCTGAATCCAACTAACTGCAGCCCAGAACCTCATCTGTAAATTATGAACATATACATAGTATTTAAATCTATCTGTATACACCTGTATTACATGTTTATTCCACTCCTAATCTAATCTATTATATTTATACAACCTGTATATCATGTCTATATTCATTCATTCATCCATATAACCATACATTATGTCTACTAGCACACATGTTCACAGCACTAACCTGCATATAGCATCTGTAAACATCCTCACTCTGTATATTCTGTACATACTCTATATATATTTTTGCACTTGCTACTAATTGCACTTCTGGTTAGATGCCAAACTGCATTTCATTGCCTTGTACTGTTCAGGTGTAATGACAATAAAAATCTAATCTAATCTAATCTAATCTGAGAGCAGCAGGCCCGACACATGGAGCCACAAAATAGGTCTTTTTCCAGCCAAAACATCCAACATGAGAGCTCATAAGTTCTCATAAGTTATCATTCATCTGTTTTCTGATCTGGCATCTGTACGGTTACGGTTTGATTAGGTTCAGGCACAAAATCTGCTGGTTGAGTTTAACGAAAAACTGTTTGGGTTTGAAGTGAGTAGTTTGTTAAAGTTAGAGCAGTAACCACTTGGGAACGATCTCGGTCATGTTCAAAAGAAAGTGTTCGATGTGAAAAAGGTTTCATACAGTCTCACCACAATCGACCATTCACAGATAAATGATATGAAATCTGCAGGTGATCTTTTTCTGGATTTTGACGATTCGACGATTCGACACCTGCAGGGCTAGTTGTTGAATTGCTGTAGTCGAGTAGCTAATTGCTAATGTTTTCATTCTACTGCTCTGTTTACTCCCCCGAAATTGTACTTTTGGATCCAAGTCCTTAAATGTTTGAGGGCTAAAATTTGAAATGTGAAATCTTCAGAATCTATTGCAGTTTTTAAAAGAAGGGGTGAAAAAACATTTTATTTGATGCAACGGAAAGAGGTGAACTGGATGAATGTATTTAGTGTATTTGGAAAAATGTACATATTGTACAATGAGTAATACTGCATCTACAATAATTAAACAATACCATTCAATAACTAAATGAGCATGTCATTTAATGCTCTTTAATATTTTATTACGTTTGAACCTCCTATCACGTCTCACCTTTACACAGAACACTTTCCATGATGTCTTTGTTGTTCTGCGCTGCGGTACAAGAGTGTCCATCAACACAATCTACTAAGTGGATTTAACACGTATTCTTACTTTGTCACTTTTCTGCTGAACTAAACTGGGTGCCCTCCCCCGGACCCTCAAACATGACGTTAGCGTGATTGGACGCATCAGTTTAAAGCTCGTGCTCAAGTCGTGTTCTGCATATCTGAGCAGAAACCCTGTAAATTCTTCTTTTCTCTCTTTCTTTTCGTGTCATCTTTATTTATGTGGCCCTCGCTGCAGCGGCTAATCCCTCTGAGAGCAGCACGGTCCGAGTCCGAGTCTCTTCACAGAGCAGCAGGACAAAATCAATCTTCATAAAGGATCAAAGAGGGGAGGAGAAGAAAATAGAGGAGAAGATGGAGAGTGTTCCTGCCTGCGACCTTCAACCAGACAGAAACAAGAAGACAAAAACAGACTTACAGGGAAACTTATGTCAACTCTGGTCAAAGGCCCAAAGATCTGATTCTGAATCTACAAATCTCTTTTTAGAACAAATAAAACTATCATTAATGAACATAATCTGCTTGTTTCAATATATGTAGAGCTTTTTAACTTTCTTTGGCAGAGAACAGAAACCATCAACATGAATCACCTTTAACCACCTTTCATTTTCATTAAACGTGTTCTTTCCATCTTTTTTTGTCTTTCATACATCGAGCGAAGCGCTTCCTGTGTTGTGAACATTAAAGGCCGATTTGATTCCACATGAGCGGACTGATGTCTGCAGCGTCTGAGAGCAGAAAGAGACGTCGCTGCTGAGATGAAAAACAAGGCTTTTGATTATCGAACGACTCATAACCATAAAAAGATCAATCCATAAAAAGCTCGTGGAAAGAAATCAATGGGTTCTGTGTGTGACCTGCAGTCACCTTGCCTGCAGCTCCACCACGCAGCAGAGATCAAATATTCACTCAGCAAAAAAAAATCAATGAATGCTTTTGATTGTTTCGCTCAGTAAAACGTCTGATTTTAAACTGTAGTTAAGTGTTTTTATTGATGATTTTAAAGAGAGGCAGAAAACACAATGTGACTGAGACACACTTTCATACGCTGTGTCTGTGTTCGGACTGAGGAGACAGACGTAATGTCGTCCTGCAGACAGGAACACAGTGGCCTTGTATCTCTGTACACACACACACACACACACACACACACACACACACACACTTCAGGAATGTCTCAACCAGCTGAGAAACGCTCGTCCTGTTGAACACACACTCAGCAGGTCTGAGCTCCTCTGAGAAACTCTCACTCACAGTCTGATTGGTTAAACTGGTTCATTCCTCTGAACAGTGACTGACGAAGACGAGACGCTGAACTAAACACTGATCCAGAATCAAATTAATCCAGTTACACCTTTTTACGAGGAGAGAAAAGAGTTTTCATTGGCCATGAATAAAACATAAAGCCTGTGCAGGATGTAAATGGTGGACGTACGTGTCTGTGAACGCATCAGTTCATGAGTGCATGTGGTGCGTTTAGGTGTGTGTGTGTGTGTGTGTGTGTGTGTGTGTGTGTGTGTGTGTGTGTGTGTCCTGCCTGCAGCAGTGTGTGCAGGCCAGAGCGAGACTCTGCTTGTCTGTCAGACCGAAGCTGCTTCATTTCTTTATTGCTGTTAAAGGAAAATTCCAAGGACTGAACACTTGTTTTTTTAACACTTTGACAGTAAATAACCTCCACCAGTGCCACACTGAGGACCTTCTCCCCCCTCTGTTACGGCTGGAGGTGAGAAAACCCAAATAGTTGTACATACCGTTGTTAAAGAGTTCTATATTGTTTATACTGTCCTGTATTCTTTTCCTATTGTTGTAGTTTATTCTACTTTTCTCCTCACTGTACACAGAGAGTCAAGCTTCACCGAGTCAAATTCCTTGTTTGCCTGTTCAAACTTGGCCAATAAAGTTGATTTGATTTGAAATAGGCTCGGCCAGAGATCGTACGTTCTTAATGCCAGATAGCAGAGATTTGTCCTGAGTCAGGTAGAGCTTCTTCTCAGTCTGTTACCTTAAAATCACTAACCATCTATTCAGAGATCAAACCCAGCCCCCCAAAGCACTGTAGAGGTTTAAATATAGTCAGTCATTTCTAAAACATCATCATTTGGGTTTCATGTTCTGCTTTCCTTTCGTTATTTATCAGTTTTTGGTGTCTTTAGTTACTTTTGTCAGAACTGCAGCTCTGAAAGATGGCTGCAGACATCTAGTTCATTTCTAGTAGTTTCCCCAGATAGATGATAGATAGATGCCAGGAACAAGAGATTGATATCTGTGGTAGGAAACACAGCACTTTAGTCTGTGGATAACAGCAGATGTGTACGATAACAGTAGTGTTAGTGTAGCCACTATGAAAGCGAGGCCATGTACTGACTTATAGCAGAGCCGCTAGCTCAGCAACCAAACATGTAGCCCCGGCAAAAAAGATGGGAAAGATGAAGGCCAAAGCTACACTTGACTACTTCTTTTATCAGCGAAGAGAGAGAGTGTCCAACAATAGCTGATCCTCTGTTGAATTTTTCAAATGTGGTGGTGGTGGGGGGGTCCTAGCAGAATTTGAGGGTGGACTTACCCTTTAAGAAAAGCCAAATCATTATACAGTACAGGTGTGATCTGATACACAGGTTAGCATGTGAAACTTTAGCTATCCTCAAAAGATTTAAGAGGTAAATATAGCAGAGTATCGTCAGCATAATAAGAAGAATTTATTTTAAAAAAGGAGAAGCTGGAAAGGCGAGCTGCTTCATATAATAGCAAAGACTTTTCTGTTTATTAGGCCTACCAATGAAATATCTAATCCCAAATGCCAACACACGTTTTCTTAGATCACTTTAGTATTGTTACTCCATCAAGACAGATTGATGTGAGAGCACGATTAAGTAATTTACAGTAAACATGGCCTCATGCTGATATTTGCTGCAGGTTAAACGAGTGAAAACAGCTGACAGGAGTCCAGCTGCACATCCAGCGCTGCGTGAACTCTGAAGTCAAACAGATATTCTCCACAGTTCACATGTTACAGTACAGAGAGAAAGCAGCCTGTATAATCCTGCTAACAGTTTCTAAGATAGATTATTGACATTCTTCACATTCCAGCTCTGAATTCCCCTCGGCTGTACCGCTGCTGTCTGCAGGCCAAGCCAAGTTAAGACAATTCTATTTATATGGCTCAATATTACAAATTTGCCTTAAGGGACTTTACAATGTGCTCAGCCCACCACACCCTCTATTCTCAGACCTTTACAGCTGCATCTGACAGCTTCGTAGTTATTCTGACGAATGACTCAGTTCACCCACAGACTTACAGATGTGTGACACTCAGCAAACAGCCGATCTGA
>NC_092032.1:21330241-21340241 GCF_042242105.1 Pempheris klunzingeri | reverse complement strand
ACCGGCCAAGATGTCCTCAGTCTGCTGGTGAAGATCAGGTTCTGGTCCTCACTATGTAGGACGGTATAAGAACACACACACACACACACACACACACACACACACACACACACACACACACACACACACTGAAAAGTACTTTGAGTTCCCACATCTAATCCATCAGTGTGACAGTTGCAGTGTCTAAGCATGTCTTCTGCAACAAGTTACAACACACACACACACACACACACACACACACACACACACACACACACACACCTTATCTGTGTCATCTCTCTGAGAAAATCCATGAACCAATCAGACAACAGCGAGTAGAGCGGGCGATGACATCACCAGCAGACCTCTGCCCTGATGTCAACAAACTACTAACGGCCTTTTATTCATCTTTGCTTCATCACACACAGATAAAATAACCTGACGCGGTCCGGATCGGCTCTGAAGCCACGGTGCTCGGAGGCGCCCCCTGTGGTGGTGAGCCGGAACTGCAGCGGAGCGTTTGGCCCCCTGACTGAAGAGTCCTAGCCTGAAGTGATGCTCCACTTCACTGTAGTTCAGAGACCTCAGAGCTAAACAGAAATTAAATCAATCAATATACATATACATATATATACATATACATATACACACATTCCTTCATTCCTGTCCATATCTGTACATTTCTGAACCAAAGTGTAAATATTTATTTCATCACAGTCATATATTTATATTTATATTTATATTTATATTTATATTTATATTTATTTTGCTATTTTTTCTTTTACTATTTGCTTCTTCTCACT
Source organism: Pempheris klunzingeri (assembly GCF_042242105.1). Classification (NCBI taxonomy): domain Eukaryota; kingdom Metazoa; phylum Chordata; class Actinopteri; order Acropomatiformes; family Pempheridae; genus Pempheris; species Pempheris klunzingeri. The sequence continues at coordinate 21,339,459 of NC_092032.1, read as the reverse complement.
CTCCCTGTTCAATTGTTGCTGCTGTGACATGAGAATTTCCCCCTATGGGGGATCAAATAAAGAAAAAAAGTCTAAAAGTCTAAAGTCTAAAAGAAACAAATAACTTCCTTCCTTCCTTCCTTCCTTCCTTCCTTCCTTCCTTCCTTCCTGCTCTCGGTCGGTTAAATCAGAATCACAGAAAACAGGTTTTCTCCTGTTTCGCTGCTGATTTGCGTGTCGTGTGTTTGCAGGTGGAATCAGGTTAATCGACTGAGAGCTTTCAGTGGGAAATAATGGATGGTGGGGGGCAGGGGGGGTAAAACAATGGAAAACAGGAGGCAGTAAATATTAGAGCACATGCAGGAGGACAGAAAACAAGGCTGCATCCATCACCCACATGGGTGGGCTGACAGAAGCCCAGCGGTGGACTGTGGGAGCACTGAAGCTGCTGTAATGATTCAGGGGGTGAAGTGGAGCTGGTTGTTTGACAGGACTGTGGGTTTCCTCATCCTTTCCTGTTCATCTACTACTTATTTTGTCATTTCTCAATCACTTCCTTATTATTTAAATGTTTCATTTCACTATCGTTCCTTAACTTCTGTAGCATTTCCTGATAGTTTCATGGTGGTCATTTCCATATTAGTTGTGTATTATTTCCTCATCACTTCCTGATTATTCCTTTCATAAATGTCCTGGTAATCATCGTTTCCTGTTTCTTCTTGGACTAAACCAACTTTCTACAGTCACAGTTGGGTTGTTTTAGTAAAAGATCACAGTTCAGTCTGAAGTGTTTTCACCCACTGCTTCACTTCTCTTCATCTGACGCTCTGTTCAGGGAGGAGGAGGAGGAGGAGGAGGAGGAGGAGGAGGAAGAGGAGGAGGAAGCAGAAGAAGAGGAGTAGCGATTAGGACTGATGGAGGAGAGAGGGGAGTGAACTAATGAGCCCAGATGGCTTTAACAAACCACCGACCTGATGAGGATTAGATATACTGTGTGTGTGTGTGTGTGAGATAGTGTGTGAGAGTGTGTGAGTGTGTGTGTGTGTGTGTGTGTGTGTGTGAGTGTGTGTGTGTGTGTGTGTGTGTGAGAGTGTGTGAGTGTGTGTGTGTGTGTGAGAGTGTGTGTGTGTGTGTGATCAATACCCTCTGTTGAGAGTGAGTCAGCCCTCACACACACACACACACACACACACACACACACACACACACACACACACACACACACACACACACACACACACACACACACACACACACACACACACACACACACACACACACACACACTCTCTCTCTACTTTACATCTGTTTGACACCTTCAGGTCCTTTGAAGACTAAGACTGATAAAATAAATCATTATTATTGATTATTATAACTGAGCTTCACACTGTTGCCCATAAAGTTGGACTAAAATGTTTTTCACCTCTTCTCATGAAATGATTGTGACAATGTGATTGATTCTTGATAAATACAGTTTAAATCTTCTCATCTTTATTGATCAAAGTCTTCCAAACAGATCACAGAGGAACTTAAACCACAGTGAACCTGCAGACTGTGTTTTCAGGCTTTAGCTAAACTGGAGGGATCGAACAGTGTTTCAGACTTCATGGGCAGCAGTGTTATTACAGCAGTGCTTCAGGTTACATTTAGATTTAATTCAGAACAAAGAAACACAAATGAAATCTAAATACTTAGATTTGGTCTCGGTTCTTTTTTTAAATGTGTGTTTTTTGGTATTTAGTGTTTATCTAGAGAAGGTGGAGACATGTTTCTATGTTTCTATGACGTATTTGCACATATTTGTACAATATTTCACACATAAACACATTTTATTGCACATATTTTTCTCATGTTCTGTATTTTAAACATCTCTATTTTAGATTCTAATGTTTTATATCTGTGTTTCTGTGCACCATTAAACCGAGACACCGAACCTCTTCATCAGTTCTGTCTGACTGAAGAATGTCCTTTGGGGGCTTCTGTACATGGCCACAGCACTGTGGGGCGGTTAAAGGAGCAGTTCACAGTTTCTTCAGTCCCCCTCTGTCTGCTCTGAAGGCAGCCGGGCGGCGCCCCCTGCTGGCTGCAGCAACAAACACAACAAGATGTCTACGTTTCCATGAATTAAGCTCCAGGTCCCTCACACTGATTCTCTGTTTGGAAATCTAATTAAAATGGAAATCAGCTGAGTTTCAGTTCAGCATCGATGTTTTGTTGTGTCTCTGTGAGCTCTGAGGAGGATCCAGGCTGTATTTATACACAGTCTGTGTACTTATACACAGTCTGTGTACTTGTATGAGATATTCACTGACAAGGTTTCATCTCTGTGTGTCTGTTACTTTGTGCTCAAACCATTTCCTCCACGTTTGTTTAGAAATACGTTCCACTGAAGGGCAGCGATGTCTTCATGTCTGCACGGTGCATGTTGGGATGTGCACAGCAGAGAGAGGAGCCCCAACCTGCCCTCCCCTGGCGGCCTCAGACCAGGGTGCAAGTCTGAAACTAAATCTAAGAATGTCTGCGGAGGCTCAGCAGCTCCCCCACACTTGGCTCAGTTATGGAGTTGAATATTTTGGTGTGTTAAGAGCCAGTTTTTCTTTTAAAAAGTTTGCCGAATTAGCTGTGAGCAGCTGCTGCCTGCAGTGGACCCCTAGATGTACAGATAACTGTCACTGGATCACTGGGAGACTGAAGGAAACTGGAAAACAGACAGATTCTCTATGAGGTTCTGAGGCGTCTTTGCTCTCTGATCTCTAACCAGGTATGTGGCTGCAGGGTGTCGATGCACAGCAGAGCTTTTATTATTTCATGTGAGAATATTTGGATTATAAATTGATTATACAAATAGAAAAACAAACTTATGGCAGCAGGTCATCACACAGATTTGCTCCCTGTGTGAAGTTAGTCTGGAGTTGGATATTGGACCCTGGAGGCTGATTTAGGGGCCGTCAATAAATTACAAATTATACTTAAAATAATTAACTGTTAGCTTTCATGTGCGGCCCATGAGGGGCTCTCTATAAATTACAAAAATTATATTACATTTGTTTTATGCAGAACACTGATTTTGATTGTTAATGTGCAATTTATTCATTTAAAAAAAAAAATTATATTATTTTAAATATATCATTATATATTTTTTACTTTTTTTTTCATTATTATAAGCTGATGTTTTTGGGATGGCGTCCATGTAATGTGACACAGTGCTTCTTCATCTTTTTCATATTGACATTTTTGTAGGAAATCTATGATTTTGATTCAATACTTTATGAAATGTGAGGCCGGGCTGAGGGAGGAGATGCTGGTCTTATTTCAGTGTCAGTGCTGTTAAAGAGGACTTTCCCATGAGCCTCAGCTGCTCCTGCTGATCATCAGCCCGTCTGACTGTCTTTATCTGCATTTAATCAGAGGATGAACCAGAGGAGCATGCAGGGATACCTCCCTTCCTCCCTCCCTCCCCCTGTGGGAGTGGTCTCCTGCAGGTCACGTGGTCTGAGCCTTTGTTGATGTGATTCAGTGGAGAAAGAGCAGGAGGACAAAAAAAAAAAAAAGTCCCGGTCCGACCGACCGACCGCATCCGTCCATCCTCCCCGGCGCACACTCGCTCCGCTTCGGCCTGGATGCTGCTGGAAGCCCCGTCGGATCTCCACCTGGATCTTTTCCGCCGCGGCGTTCCGCGGTTCTGCCCGCCGGGTTCGAGTGCGAGGCAGCGGGGCTGGGGGATGGAGGCTCAGTCCGGGCTGTGAGCAGGCTGCTTTCAGGGGGTGGCGGAGGTGTGGGGGTCGCTGTGTGGAGCCCCGGGCCCTGCTTTGCTTTGTTATCCTGGGCTTGGTTTCGCAGCCTTCCTGCCGGCGCTCTCACCGTGTTTTCCAGCCTGTTTGTCCCCGTCGGTCCGCGGAGCTTCCTCCTGAGGCTCACCGGGGGACTCTTTGGAGACAGCAGAGAAAACCCATGGAGGAAAAGAGGATCTGAAGCTGCTCCTGCCTGCAACATTTCATTCTTCCTCTCCTTCTGCAGCCCGTGTGTCTGGAGAGGGTTTTTTTGAGGGACGAATCCAGAGAAACAGATTCTTTTTGTGTCTGCTCTTCTCTCTTTACCTTTTTATTCTCTTTCTCCTGCTCTGTCCGTCAGTATCTCACCTCTGTCCAGCCCAGGCTGTGCCCCCGTCTCAGACACCCCTCCATCTGTCCCTCTTCACCTCCATTTATCCCCATTTATCCCTCTATCTCTCCCTCCCTGACACCTCTCGGTCTCTACCTCTCCCCCCCGTCTGTCTCTATCCCTCCATCTGTCCTCCATCATGGCTCCAGCGTGCCGGTTCTCCCGGTCCTGCTGCCTGCTGGTCCTGCTGGTTCTCCCCGCCGTCCGGAGCTCGTTCCCCCGTAGCGGAGGCAGCAGCAGCGTGGACTGCGGCCCAGGGAAGGCCGCCGACTGCCCAGGTGAGACTCCCACGTCCTGCGTACACCTGAACACATCACAGCCGCCCTCAGGTGGGGAGGGTGGAGGGAGGGGGGGGTCTTATCTGACACTCTGGCTCAGTCCGTCCATGTTGGGGGTCAGAGGTCACAGTCATCTTCATGTATCTGACCCTCTCTCCACCCCCCCACCCCCCTGCAGCTCGTGGTTATTGACACACCTTTGTGTTGCTGTTGTCATGACGACGGCAGCATGACGACGGACAGGTCCTGCGTGGTACCCTCCATCAGTGAGGTCGTCATGACAACACACACGTGAAGGCAATAACAGCACAGGTTAGATGACCTGCTGCACCAAACTGTTTCCATGGTCACACTGTGGGGACGTCCTCCATCACAGATTAGGAGGAAACCTTGGCTAAAGTTTAGGTTTAGGCAAGAAGTGGTTCAAGAAAACTCTGGTGTTTCTACCCATGATCCTCTCTGTCCTCATCCTGGTGTGTGAGTGACTGGTAGGTAGTAAAAGTGTTGGAACTGGTCCAGTAGATCACCTCAGCCAGCAGCCACCAAACGGGCTGCAATGGCTGCAACGTGATCCTTTGGGACAACTGCACCTGATCACAGTAGATCCACTAAAAGAGCTTGTTTGATCCACTGACAGGCTCAGAGTGTTATTCTAAGTGTGTGACAGCATCATGGAAAGGATCCCTACAGAGAGAGACCTGGAAGATCCTTTTGGTTTAACAAACAGCCGTTATATCGCTCTCTGCACACACACCAGACTACATTGACAAAAATAATAATTTTACATGGGTGTAGTAGCTGGTCTGCTGCTGCCTCAATCGGCCAGTTTGTTTGTGTTCTTGTTTTACTTTAGTGTTTTAGAAGATTAGTTCAGATCAGAACACACAATAACACAAAAAAATTAACCAAACGCAGCAGCAGCACTGACCAGCAGCTCCTGTGTCCTGTTCTCTAAAATCCCTGTTTTAGTGAATGTAGTCTGGTGTGTGTGCTGTTTGTGGTTAAACCAAAAGGATCTTCCAGGTCTCTCTCTGTAGGGATCCTTTCCATGATGCTGTCACACACTTAGAATAGAATAACACTCTGAGCCTGTCAGTGGCTGAGGTGATCTACTGGACCAATTCCAACACTTTTGGTACCTCTGGTGTCATTCAGACATTAAAATATGTACATATTTACACTTAAATAGTACAGTTTTACTTTAAGCTAGGGGCAATCTTCAAATAAAGTAATCAAAATCAATGTAGTGTCCTCTGAAGTGAAGGGAACTTGGCTGTGTGTGAGTGTGTGGTTACGTGTGTGTGTGTGTGTGTTGACCACTCCTCACTTTAACTGGGCTCTATTTTGGGGTTAATGACAGGGTGGAGGAGCAGGGCGAGGTTGGATGAGGGAGTACCCTGTGTGTAGAAGAGCTCACAGATCCATCAAAGTGGAACCACATTTAAACTGTAAAGGGTCGTTCTCTTCACGATCCACTAAGCAGTGCTGTGTGTGGATCTTCCTCCTCCTCCTCCTCATCACACTGGGGCAGCTCGCTCTGGTACCGCCACATGTTAAATGGCTCCTTTTCTGACTTAAATAAGGAAACAAGTCACTGAGACCAGGAGGCTGTTTTTCACATCAGAGTAGAAAAGAAGTTTTCACATAATGAAGCAAAAAAATGCCTCTTTCTGTGCCGACCTTGAACATCCACAAACGGCCGTTGTATCGCTCTCTGCAGACACACCAGACTGCATCCACAAAAGCAGGGATTTTACTTTGAAGAACATGTGATCTACCACTGCCTCCGTGGTTAGGTTGTTTGTGTTATATTGTGCTACATGAATATTGTGTTGGATCTGAACTAACCCTCTAAACACCAAAGTCGCACAATAACACAAACAAACTAACCAAGTGAGGCAGCAGTAGATCAGGCACCAGCATGTTCTGTGAGGTAAAATTAGTGTTTTAGTGAATGGAGTCTGGTGTGTTTGAAGAGGGCGATATAACAGCTATTGGTGGCAACTAAAAGAGCTTGTTTGATCCACTGACAGGCTCAGAGTGTTATTCTAAGTGTGTGACAGCATCATGGAAAGGATCCCGACAGAGAGAGACCTGGAAGATCCTTTTGGTTTAACCACACACACCAGACTACATTCACTAAAACAGGGATTTTAGATGGGAGTTGCTGGTCTACTGCTGCCTCCATCAGTCAGTTTGTTTGTGTTATTGTGGGAGTTTTTCTGTTTTTAAGGGTTCGTTCAGATCCAACCAATATTTGTTTAACACGGACAAACCAACGGATCGAGGCAGCGGTAGAGCAGCTCCTCCTCTGTTCTGTGAGCTAAAATGACTGTTTTTGTGAATGCAGTCTGGTGACTTTGAAGAGAGCGATGTAACGACTGTTTGTGGTTAAACACACAAAAGTTTGCAGTTAAAAATGGGCTCCGACCAACTCAACAGTGAAATCCTGCTTTTCCATCAATAATGAATATATGATAGTACAACAGTCGCAGGAGGACTTTAACTTACTGAAGTAGTACAATGTGGTATCAGTGCTTTTACTGTACTAAAAGATCTGAGAACAAACGATTGATCAATTCATCCAGCCAGTAAACCACACGTTAGTTATAGTGAGAATAGAAATAATTGGTATTTTCAGCCAACAGTCCGTCAATCACAGAAAAAGAAAAGGAAACCAAACAGCTGCCGAACTCACAACTCAAACAATTTAATGTCTCATTTCTTAAGTTTTCCTGTGAACGAACTCTCGATCACGATGATCAAACTGTTCCACTTTAGATCAGCTCTTTTTACAGTCCCCTGCACTTTATTTAGACTCAGTTTAGTCAAGTCCCCAAACTAATGCACCACTTCCTCCTGTTTGCTGGATAAAAACTACAAATCCAGCAGAGCAGCTGTTGTAGGATGGAAACGTTGGTTTGAGTCTGAGAAAAGAAAAACATAGAAGAAGTTCAGAGTTTCTAGTTTGTCTGACGTGGATCCTTTCACTGCTCTGATCTAAATCTAGAAATCTGGAACCAAAAGACGTCCTGCAGACTCCGGTCTGGTGGCTGTAAGGGTTTTTTTTTTTTTTTTTTAAGGATCTAAAGCATGAAATCTTAGTGATTTCTATTTTCAGAAGATCTGAACTCCTTCTAATCACGATCGCCCACTTTAGCACACAGATGTTCTCCTGGGAGGAGTGTGTGTGTGTGTGTGTGTGTGTGTGTGTGTGTGTGTGTGTGTGAGAGCAGGAGGTTTAACCAGCTGTGATCAAAAGTACTAAAAGGGAGATTTAACCGTCCTCCTGTTCTTTAGGTGTTTGCACACAGAGCTGCTTTAGTGGATTTAGTCTGACAGGTTTCTCCTCTCAGCTGATCTCGTGAGTTTGAGGGAGATGAAGTCATCTGTTTAGTTCACAATCACAGCATAGTAACCTTTAAATAACTGTTCACATTCAGTGAAGTCTCTTTATAAAACATAATGAACGGTCTGACATGTCTGAAGAAAAGCAGGTGTGATCTCACCAATACTGTGCCTCAGCTCATCGTTCCCACGTCATGGATCACGTTCGGTCACAGCGATCTGGAACTGGACAAATGAGGATTTTACTTTATGATCAAAACAACTTCCAACTTCCAAATGTACATTCATTTCCACGTGTGTGTGAACCATTGAGGAAGAATGTGAAGTTACTGAATCATTACTGATGTTCAGTGTTCTTTAAATATTCCCACAGTGAGTATTAACGTAAACAGAAATATATATATAATAATATATATAATATAATAGCAGTTAATGTCTGTTAATGTCATTTTTACACTCAAAGTCGACCCTCTGGCGGCCCGGTTTTGGCCCGTGGGACGCATGTTTGGCACCCCTGGTTTAGACCGTTTGCTCAGTAGAGATGCGAGACGACATTTTTATAACCGATAATGAAACGAATGGCACCAAAAGTGTGAATGTAGCATCAGCTCTGCAAAAGAAACCGTTACTAAACACATGAAGAGACGGTGGAGAATAAATGAATCAGAATAAATTGATCAGAATATATTGATCAAGAAAAGACGATGGCGTTCCAATGTGGACACTCATGTCTCTAATCTGGGTCTGATCACCGGGATCTAATGGATTCAGTGTGATCGATTGCTAGCGTAGCGCAGATATGGCTGTGATGAGATGATACGCGTCCTGTGTGTTGGGGGAGGGGAGTGATAGCCGTTAGCTTGCCAACCCCCGGCAACGGGAAGAAGAGTCGCTGACTGCAGCTCGTTTATTGGTCATTAGTTAGCCTCTTCATTGAATCACATGTTCACGGTCACATGACGCAGCCCTCGGAGGACTGAGCGTGTGGGTGCTGGTAAAGAGGGGGTAACACCAGGTATTGAGGGGGGGGGGGGCCCACCTGGGGAGCCTGTAGACTGGCTGCATGTCACACTCACACTCTCTGTTATCGCTGAGGCATCCGAGATGAAGGCGGCATGAAACTTGGAAAACAGTGAACGTGGCTGAGGCAGCAGACGAGTCAACACAGAAGAAAGTTTCCAGTATTAGATAAATTACAAATGAATATAAAGACTGGGATTGTCCGAACAACGTGCCCGACGGTACGCAGATCTTCCCCATAAAGGGAATTATTTGTAAATGACAAACAGTGTCACGAAGCAGCTGCATAAAAAAACCACTTCTCCCAGTTTGACGTGGAAGAATCGACCTCAGACCGTCCAACTGAGAGACGAGGCTCTGAGTAAAGAACAGTCTGCGGGCGTCCACAGACTTTTGGCCGTGGAGCCGCTCTCGCTCTGGATGTAGGCCGCG
>NC_092032.1:21297741-21325241 GCF_042242105.1 Pempheris klunzingeri | reverse complement strand
GGCTTCGTGGACAGCCCCGCCCCCTGTCCCGAAGACTACGACCAGTTCTGTGAACACGGCCAGTGTGAGATGAGACACAACCTGCCCGTCTGCAGGTAACACTTCCTGTACTGCAGCCAATCAGAGGCCCCGACACACACATTGAAAGTTCTCCCAAAACCGTGTTGCTCACCTTAATAATACACACCAGTGGATCAGTGGATCAGTGGATCTCCACTCCAGCCCAACATGGCAGCTTTAATGTTCCAGCAGTGACAGCGTCCGGATCAATGTGTGTGTGTGTGTGTGTGTCTCAGGTGTGAGGCGGCGTACGGGGGGCCTCAGTGTGATCAGCTCCTGGACTTCAACATCCTGTACGTGGTGCCCAGCGGCCAGAAGCTGCACTACGTCCTCATCGCCGCCATCATCGGCGCCGTTCAGATCGCCGTCATCGTAGCTGTGGTCATGTGCTTCACCAGGTAGTGACATCACTGCTGTTCACACTACTACTGCTTTCATTAATGTAGATGTGACCTACTACAGGGAGAATCAGTCTTTTTAGAGTTAGTAGTGATCAAACAGTGAGAGGGACATATCCAGGCACACAACTTTGATACCTTATTTGGTCACATTATACTACTGAAAGTGTTGGAACTGGTCCAGTAGATCAGCAGTAGATCACCTCAGCCAGCAGCCACCAAACGGACTGCAAGGCACCTGGAAGATCCTTTTGGTTTAACTACAAACAGCCGTTCTATCGCTCTCTGCACACACACCAGACTACATTCACTAAAACAGGGATTTTAGAGAAGAGGACACAGGAGCTGCTGCTCTGCTGCTGCCTCCATCAGTCAGTGTGTTTTTCTTATTGTGTGTCACACAGATATCATGTTGGATCTGAATTAACCCTTTAAAACACCAAAGTCACACAATAACACAAACAAACTAACTGATCCAAGCAGCAGCACACCAGCAACTTTCATGTAAAATCCCTGTTTTAGTGAATGTAGTCTGGTGTGTGTGCTGTTTGTGGTTAAACCAAAAGGATCTTCCAGGTCTCTCTCTGTAGGGATCCTTTCCATGATGCTGTCACACACTTAGAATAACACTCTGAGCCTGTCAGTGACCAGGATGTGGACCCAGGTAATCGGAGCCATTTGCCAACCAGACACACATAATGAAACTACTAACCAGTCACTATAGTGTCTAGTCCTCCCACCACTACTAGAACTACTCTGCTGGTGTGACTGATCAGCCTCGTGTTGATGTGTACTTCCTGTCGTGTCCTGCAGGCGGTGCAACAAGACGAAGCGTGGGCGGAGACAGAAGCAGCACCTCGGCCACTTCCCGTCAGGAACGTCCTCCCGGATGATGTAGCTGCTCCTCTTTTCTTTTCCTCTCTCGTGTTTTTATGAAATACAAGAAGTCTAAAATTTTCGTACCACACAGACAGACTGCATTTTTGATATCTCGACTTTTTGGTGCCTCCTTTTTTTTCTCCTCCCTTTTTTAAAAGTGTTTTTTGAATTTCTTAAGGGGCCTTATTTTTCAGATTTTCCTCCATGTTTGATTTCTTTATTTTCTGTCTGGACAGTTTTGTGTCTCGGCTGTTCTCTGTTTTCCATCTGGAGACGCTCGGTCGGTGTTTGTTGCGACGCTGCCGTCCTCTCGGACTCTCAGACACTGTGGATCCTCCGGCAGGAAGCTCAAACCTTGTTTCTCTGATTGTACCTTCGCTTTGGACCGTCCACGTCCAAACTGGAAACACAGATTGTCTCGTTCTGTTTTTTTTACCTTGTGGGACGCAGACGGATGCTTTCATGCAGGTTTATTTAGAGAACGAACCCCGTTTAGGTTCCTCACACGTCAGGATGTCCATGAAGTAATAACTGCTGAACACTACTGACGTTAGATCTGATGTTTCACCTCTGAAAACAACAGTTGAGGTCCAACTATTAAACTCTCACAGCAGTGTGTCACAACAAAAGGTCTTTCTGCTGAGATCAGATCAGATACAGTCAGACGTTCAAAGCATAATGCTGGACGCTCTGTGGTATTTAAACATCAGCACTAGTGATTCAGTGTTTAGTTTCTCACGAGGTTCAGGTTATTATTACTCATCATCATCCTCTGCTTCCATAGTTAACACAAAACAGCAGGTGTGGTTGGTTTCTCTGATGACTTTCCACAGCTTCGGCGACTTCCCTCCCTCCCCCGTGTTTACTGTGTGGGATACAAGCCTTAATAATACTCCAGGGGGCGCTGTGCACCAGGACTACAGGGCCATCAGGGACCGCCGGCGCCCTCGGGGGTGTTGTTGCTGTTGTCGTCTGTTTCTCTGCGTCTCACAGGGTCAAAAGTCAAATCATTCACTCAGATCAACGTTCTTTGACATTGTTTTGTATTTGTTGTGATGAGACGCACCTGAAAACCAAATGCTGTTTTTTCTACTGCTTAACAAATGATGAGGTACAAGCCGACATGTACAGGTTGTTGTTACACTTATTTTATTGCTTAATTTCCAGATGACGCCATTCCGGAAATGGATTCCAATGTTTTTTTTTTGTGTGTGTGTTTTTTGACGAGCTGATGATAATTTAAGATTTAAGATTTTTGTTTTTGGTCGAGTTTCTTCTTTTTTTTATATCATTTGTAACGATGGTACGAAGTGTCCGTGTTGGTGGTTTTCTTGTGGTAGAAGGATTAGGCTCACTAAGCCGGGAGGTTCCCTAAAGCTTCGCTGCGCTGGGATCAGATTCATTTGACTCTTTGACGCTCTGGTCTCGGTCATGTGACGCCGGCGGGAGTCCAGCCTGATTTTACTGTAGATGTTGAGTACTGCATGAACCAGTAAAGCTGTTGTTTAGACTGTGCTGTAGCTGAACTAGAATTAAATTATGATGTTGGAAACCGTCGTCCCATCGCTGTCGTCTGTTCGCTCCGTTTCTCTCACTGATGAGCCTGAAGTCTGACTTCACTCTGAGGCTCGATGCCACAGATGGAAACCACATGATTATATTCAAAACCAGCTCCAGATACTGGACAGTTCTCCATTATGATCAAGTCTTGTTCTTATTCTAGGACACCCAGAACAGGATATCTATCTTACAGTCTTAAAAATCACTGGATTTAGTTCCCTTGAAAAAGACCTTTATGGATAACTTATTCTTAAACTTGGGCTCTATTTCTTTTTCACACATCCTGGTGTCTAAATGGCTGGTAGGTAATAAAAGTGTTGGAACTGGTCCAGTAGATCACCTCAGACCTGGAAGATCCTTTTGGTTTAACCACAAACAGCCATTATATCGCTCTCTGCACACACACCAGACTCCATTCACTAAAACAGGTTTTTTACTTCACAGAACACAGGAGCTGCTGCTCTGCTGCTGCAGTCATTCTGTTTGTGTTGTCATGGGACTGCGGTGTTTTAAATAGTCAGTTCAGATCCAACACAATATCTGTGTAACACAATAACACAAACAAGCTGACCGATGGAGGCAGCAGCAGACCAGCAGCTAATGTGATCTGTGAGGTAAAATGACTGTTTTTGTCAATGGAGTCTGGTGTCTGTGAACAGAGCGATATAACATTTGTTCTGGTTAAACAGTCATTACAGCCTGTCTGCGGCTTTAAACAGTTTTAAATTTCCTCTCTTGGCTGCTCTCCTCCACCTCTAAAACTCTTAAATGCTGCTGGGATGTACTGAATACATTTTAATGGTTGATCTACATTATGACACTAATATTGCAGGTGTTAAGGGACCAGGAGAGGTGTAGCATGAATACTCCATCAGCACAGATGCAGCCTACCTCAGACACCTGAGTGATGGGATGCAGCTCCTCCAGTCGCCACCAGATGCTGCTCCAAGACAGTTCTGACTGTAAAATGAAACCCAGGTCAACACGTTTTGACACAAGTGTAGTGTCACCTCTTCTAGTGTGGACTACAGCACTCGTTTAGAATATTCAGGCCTAAACAGCAGAGAGTTTCTGACTTCAGGAACGTAACTTTTTTCTACTTTACATCCAGAACCAAAGTGACTGAACCCCTCAGATCCAATAAAACGTTCTCCGCTCTGACTCATCAAACTGCGGGTTCATTAACAGCTCAGCCTGAAGACTCCACCCACCTTGATTGAAGGAGGAGCGGAAACCAAGCGCCCCTGCTGGCCGTCGAAGCGCCCGTGTCTTCTGCAGGGAGCTGGAGTTAAATATAGCAGGATAAATATAGGCAGCAGCTGGTGGAGGGTTTTTAGTCGACGGGGAGTCCCCTGATCTTCCTCGTCTGATTCCATCTCTCCATTCTCACCTCATCTCCTTCCTGACACCCTCCTCCTTCCTCGTCCTCTTTCCTCTGGATGTTTTGGTCAACAGTTGGCTGTCCTCCGAACCTTCAAGGACACTCGGGCTGCTTCTCCTGACAGACCCAGATAAGACAGATCGAAGGAGTTAAAGTGGCAGCAGATGGACAGAACCTCAACACTTTGTTCATGCTGACAAACCACAGCTCTGGAGAATGAAGAAGTCCACCAACCTTCTCCAGGCGAAGACGATGATCTACTGGTCGGGCTTGAATTACCGCCAACCAGCCCGGTCACAGTTTCCATCCACGTCCGTCCAGACCAGAGATCAGAGTCACAAACTCAGGATCCAACCACAGGTCACACCTGGTCACAGCCGCTGACGGTGTTAAAGAGCGGCCAGGAGAACGTTTCTGCTGAACGTTATGACGCCACAGAATTCAATTTACATTTTACTTCTCCACAAACATGTATTTCTATCTCCAAGGTGAGATTTGAGGACCAAATATATTTCTGTACCAACCCCCACATTCATTGTTAGATTGTCAAACCATCCACATCTCCCCTTCTGTCGTCCTGCCCTCAGGGGGCAGCGTTCAATTACATACAGACGCACAATGTTACACCATCTCGCCTCCACAACCTGCTTTAAAATGTCAGTGAACAAAGCGTTTAAAGCGCTCAGGTAGGAAAACGTTGAAGAAAGTGTCGGTTTACTTTCTTCTGTTTGGTTGATTGGTTCATTTAAATCATTGTATTCCTTTACTTTTTCATGTGTGGTGAGGCTTTAACATGAGCTCTACATGGGGTTCGTACTTCACTGTATGCTAAATGGGTTTTGTTGTTTTATTTGGTTTTGCAAATAGAATAAAAAATGAAAATCAAATGAAATAATTCCATCTTAGTGTCCTCAAGTGAGGTCACCTGAGTCAGTAACTGTCGGGTCTGAAGAGTGAAAAAGAAGAAAATAAACCTTACCAGACGTCTGCAGCTCATCTCCACCTGGAAGCACCTGAATCTCTGAGCGAACTGTCAGTGTTTGAGGTGCACTCTGGGTAATGTAGGCGCCACCCATTACACCACAAGTTGCTCAGGTTAGAATAACGATCATCATCTGTGAGTCAGACGATGCAAAACCCTCCACCGGCTCCCTGCACCTTTAAACTAAGAGACACTTTCACATCTTTTCTTAAAGGCACTTTTTTTATATCACAGACTCTCCGTTGTTTTAGGATCCTCCACGAATCCAAATCCTCCGCAGCTGCTCGTCTAACTGTTCCCAAGGTCGCCACAAAAACCTGTGGGGGTGCTGCTTTTAGCTGGTACACTGTGCCTTTAAAGAGTCGACTTGTTGACGCAGTTTTAAACAACTTAAAGTGTATTTTTAATAGACCCTATAACTGTTTTAATATTTGATGGTTAGACTTTTTATCATATATCTTTCTTTCCACAGTGTAAATGCCAACACATAGTCTCCCCTCCATCTTGTGTATGGTTTAAAACCTGTTTGGAGGGGGGGGTTCTGTGTTTTGTCTTGGCTGCTGAATTTGAAAGCATTTTCAGCTGAATTCTGTGCATGAATTCATCCAATCATTCATGTGTAGCACCACTAAAATTAATTTCCTCACTGTTCTGATGCAGGTCTGAGGACACTCTGAATACGACCACAACACAGGTTAGATATTAAGGCTTAAAAGTGGCCGATTTAAGGAGCTGTCTGCAGGGTTTAGGGGGTCTATGAGCCTGAAACTGAGGGTTGTTGTGTGTTCGTTAGCTTTGAATGAGCCTTTATATCTAAAAAGGGAGCAGGACCTCTTCCAGTGCGTCGTGTTGCACTGCCATGTTCCTACAGCAGCCCAGAAAGGAAAAACAGGGGATTTGGTGTTTTGGCAGCTTGAATTTAGAGGCACAAAAGTGAAGAAAGAAGAGGAAGACCACAAATGGAGGATTAGACTCCATGAATTTTCATTGGCCACCGTCGGTTCGGCTGGTTGCAATCTGTAACCTCACCGTTAGATGCCACTAAATCTTACGCACTGGTCCTTTACGGTGTGTTCGTCTCCCCTGTCAGAGTGAGTCGCGTTGGTTGGTGCTCGCTCATCCCACCTCAGGTCCTCCCCATTTGACCAAATTTGGACCACCTGGCTCCAGTAGCCAACAAAGATGGCCGCCGTGGCAGGCGTCAGTGTGAGGAATTCTTTTAGGAAGATCTAGTTGTTCATCTGGAGGCCTGGAGATGCCAAAAAAGTTCAAACCTGGAGGGAGGGATTAAGACAGAACGAGTGAAAAGGTGACGGTTGATGGATGGATGATGGAGGAATAGATGGGAGGGGGTTTCCATTCCTTTTAATACACTCATCTCCCAAAGAGGTGCAGGGAGTCACTTTACCCTCACGGTATTTTTAGCAGCAGAGAACACAGAGAGAAGCAGGATCCATGTCACTCTTTATCTATCTCACTCCAACACATACAACTCCTGTAATATCCATTTTCATCTTTAGATTCTCTCATCGATGGGAAGCTCGCACATAGTTCAGTGTTTCTCCAGGCCTTCAGAGGTTGAACACGACTTAATACCAAACTGGAATAAGATAAACTTGGAATAAGATAAACTTGGAATAAGATATCAAATTGAGTACATTCATTTTTACATTCTGGTCACTCGCTTCATAATATTTCTCCGCACTGTTAAAACACTGATTAAACATAATCAAAGCTCTCCCTCTCTCTCTCTTTTTAGCCTCACCATCCCTCCCTCCCTCCCTCCTTCCAACTCCTGTCCTCCCTCCCTCCCCCAGCAGGGTGGAGTCTGTCTGTTGATCTGACCAGTTTCAGGGTCAACCTCCAGTTGTAGAGGGGTGATCCAGTCCTCCTGTCCTCCTCCCTTCTCTCCTTCCTCCAGAGAAGGCTTCTGTGCCTTCTCCCCACCATCCTTGGATCCCCCAATGAATCAGTCCTAACCCTTCTCTTCTTCGTAGCTTTACTCTTCACTTTTTCTTGCAAATTCAAAGATTTCGCTGTTAGTTGCGACAGATTTTGCCGGCGTTTGTCTCTCCTCTTCGTCTACCCAACTCCTCCTCAAACCCCTTTTCCCTTTTTTGCGTTTGGATCACTGGGTTCTAACGGCAGATCAACCAAGAGACCAGACGACAGCAGGTGAAAAAGCAAACCAACAAGCATGACAGACAAACCGGGCATGCCGACGGGTGGCGGAGATGATGCAGGAAGCATCATGGCGTTGCTTGAGCGAGTGGCGGGCCTCATGGACAGCGTCCAGACCACGCAGCAGCGTATGGAGGAGCGTCAGCTGGAGCTGGAGAACACAGTAAAGACCATCCAGGCTGACGTCGTCAAGCTGACCAGCGATCACGCCACCACCAGTTCGGCAGTCGACCGGCTGCTGGAGAAGACGCGCAAGGTCAGCCGCCACGTCAAGGACGTCAGGGTGCGTGTGGAGAACCAGAACGTCAGGGTGAAGAAGGTGGAGGCCACCCAGGGCGACCTTCTGGCCAAGAACAAGTTCAGGGTGGTCATTTATCAGGTAAGACTCACAGATGTTTGGTCCTTTAACTACAAAGTCTTTTCCAATGTCGAGGCCTCCTTTGATGCTTCCAGTATGACCACTGGAAACGGACCTTTGGGGTTCTGAAGTAATTCTTTGGCATTGGAGCATTCAGTGTGCAGCATCAGGCAAACCTACAGCTATAACCATAGCTATAACTAACCACACTGTAAAACATACCTCTGAGCTAAGTAAGATGTTACCTTACTCTGCAGGTATTCATTGGTCCACATTTAAATCTGATTCCTTGGGAAACCAAGCCGAACACAACATGCTTAAATCACTTCTCAAAAGAATAAACCAAATCTGGGAGGGACCAGATGTCAGTCAAACCTGATCCAAAAACATCATAAATGCAGTCAACCAGAGCAGGCATATCGATACAGAAGGAACCTGCCCTGCCTGACCAGATTAGACTGTAACTGTGACCCAACCCGGGCCGTGAGTTGGGTCGGGTCCAAATCATGTTCAAAGAACAGAGTGGACTCGTGAGGACATGTCACACACCGTACCACAGCTTTTACATTCTCCATGTTTGTCTCCATTACGATGGGGCCAAAGAAAAGGGTCTGAGGCTTGTGCTGGACCAGGACTGACATCTGGCTAACACTGTGGTTTAAATAACATCATCACACTTCTAATGATCAGTTCCTTGAAGGCACTTTCAAGCTGAACTGTGTTGACTAGGGAGGCCAAAAGAGTCCGTTTGGTATTTGACAGACGAAGTGTGTAGCTGGTTTATAGAGCTGAACAAGGTCTAAAATAGTCTCCGCCGTCATCCAGTTTCCATTCAGCTGAAGAACTTTTAGAATTTAATTTAAAAAATCTGAAAGGCGCAAACCTGTTTATTCACCAGGGGCACATCAAGTCATTTTGAATGAATTCAATTAAATTTTCTAAAGGACAAACATTAATCAAATCAGTTTCATCTGTCCAGAAACATGACGAGTGACGTTGCCAAATGTCGTTGTGTGTCCGTTTCTCTGCACTTAAGATTTAAGAAACTAAAAACAAATGATATCATAGTAAAAATCTTAACTTGTGGTTATCTCTGGCATGAAGTGACTGTTGAGAGCCTTAAGAAGGTGATGTTGTGATCAGTGAGCGATGCCTTAAGGTCTCTGTTGATTCCCATCTGAGTTCCTTTAACATGAACAACCTGCATGAGCCCACGAATGTCTCATTTTGTTCTGGGTGTTGAAATAGTACCAAGCACACACGCCAGGCTTCGTTTTACTTCTTTGGCCTTCACCGTTAGCAGCTGCCAGCGCGATGGTGACCTGGTTATTTTAGCACTGCGTAATCGTCATCAAATGCTGAAAGGTTATACACCACAGATTTGGAGCACATAGAGAGGGCTTTCACTCAGAAACAACAAGCTGCGAATAATTATTTGGCTGTTATTCTTGTAGAGTAAATCCCTTTACGCTGATAAGGTGCAGCTGAAGACAGAGCGCTGGCTTCACTGTGGAGCCTTTACTTCATTTTTCCTTTGATACTTGAGTTCAAGGTCTTACATTATGGGTACCTGCAGCACAGCAGTCTGATAGGTTGAAGATGCCGCTGACATTTGCCAAAATGATGATATCGATGTTCTAGAAATGCCAATTTATTTCTCCTTTTGATGAAGGAGCATAAGCATCCTGATGCTCTCACAACAGAGATTTGGAAGCTGTGAAGGATTTCATGTCTCACCGAGTTAGTCATCCTCAAAGACAGCTGCTTGACAATTCAACGCGCAGACAACCAACAACTATTTCTGACTCTGAAGAGGCTGAATACAATGAACTGTTAGTTGTGTGCACATATCATTAGACTGCTAACTGCATGCATCTTAGCATGATACCATTAGAATGCTAACATGCTTAATATCACAATGTTACGATATGTGTAACACGCAGGTTTAGCTTGTTGACTGGGACTGCGTGCGGGAATAGCTCCGTGGGGTGTGGTTCGGTTACTGTAATCTGGACTCGGGACTGTGTGGAGTCAGGTTGCGTTGCGGGCAGTGAGGTCACATGTTGATCAAACCTCAGACAGGCTGTGATTGGCTGGCTGCAGCTGCTGGATGTCAGACTGCATTGTGCACATTAGTGCGGTGAAGTTAGTTGGGAAGATGCTCATGTTTACGTCTCAGGTCCTTAATATTGTCCTGACTCTAATGTAGTGCTGGACAACCACAGCCGAATGGAGAGCAGAGATAACTTATTGGGTTTCTGTGAGAGGGATTCATCACTTATGGCTTTACAACACAAGTGTCTAACCAATGAAATAATGAAGTTATGCTCCTTTTTTACCCCACTAATGAACCAAATGTTCAGTTAGCAGAGCTGCTGTGGTGTCTGTACTGTAAGTGACTGTGCCAGCTGAGCGCTGACAGACCAGGTTATTCTGAGTCTGAACCTCCACCATCTCCTAATATAGTTGTCTGCTCTCTCACCCTTCCTCACCCTTCCTCTCTCTGGACTAGCTAAAGACGACCCCCTGAGCGAGGGTTGTAAATCATTCCATTAGCTGCTAACAGGCTGTGCTCACTGGTTGATTTGTCCCAACAAATTTTGGTTAGACTGATGGACGCAATCCAGCCAGTGCAGGAGCTCTGGGGGGGGGGGGTCCGGAACGTAACTGTGATGTCGTGGGTTACATGGGCTCATGACCTTTGACCCCCCCACGGTGATTGCTCCTCCCTGCCCACAGTTTAGCTTCTCCATCATGTTCTCTCATTATGTTGAATAAACTGTCTATGAGCTGCTGATCAGTCTCATCTTTTCTGACGGGCAATATTCAAATATGCTGCACAGGAAGTGAAGTTTTCCAACAAAACTGAAATTCACAGCAAAACACAACAAGTGGAAACTTTTTAAATGGACACGGTTTTGAATCTCAGTCACGTGGTAACAGGTGACAGAAATGTGCAGCACTGTGTCTGGAAACCCAAAGATGGCATCACTGGGGGTGAGATGATGTTAAGAGCAGAGCTGGAGTCAGGATGTGGTTAGCCTAGCTTAGCATCAAAGCCTGGAAGAAGCCGGAAACAGCCAGCATGTATTCATCAGTGACCAAACCTGGCAACCTTCAGACTTCAGGAGGCGTCACACAGTCGGTGCACCAACAAACAATCGATCCAACGCATAACTCCCCCTAAAACACTAATCTGTCTTTATGTTTCTGTTTGTGTACAGATGAACCAACCAGTGAGCTTTAGGGTAGATGGCAGATGTATTTGTAACTTGTCTTACTTGTTATTGTTCTTATATGTTGGCGGACTCTGCTACAGGTTCCTGCTCCTGCTGTGTAGCTCAGTTCTGACTGTTATGCATCCTGTCAGAGCTTTGGAAATGTCAGCCTCTCTATCGGGTGTCATATAGTGCCGATCCTGCATGTAATCAAAGCTCCTCATGCTCGTCTTAGCATGCTATAGACTAACTAACGAGCATAAAGGTTCATTCAACTTCCAACATCAACAACTTCTTGGTGACAGAACAAGAAAAATGAATGGAAGTCGGTTTCTTACATTGTCATTGTCCCTATTGCTTATCATTGGGTCTAAATTAAAGAGTTTATTCTAGACCTGCTCTTTATAACAAGTGTCTTGAGATAACGCTGTTATGAATTAATGCAGTGTAAATAAAGATTAATTGACTGATTGCTTTCCAGGCTGGTGTCTGGGGGCCTTCAGGGGTTCTTGAGGAGGTTTAATACAATTCCCAAGCAAATTTATGGCCCAACAATTTAAAACAATTCTCCTTTTTCACTGCAGATCATAATGTAGGAAACATCATGAACAGTGATTTAAACTCACCTGCCTCTCTGTATTTTGGTAGATAGATAGTTAGATAGGTAGTTTTAGAAACATCAGACACACCCATCATCCTGTGACTAGTTGCCAAATTGTCTACTAGTTTTTGGGGTAACTGTGTTTAAACTGGCGGCTGCTGCTCACTAGTCTCAGGCTGCAGGACGGCCTGATGGTGAATCAGGGTCAACCTTCCCAAAGTGAATTACGTCTGCAGGGATCTGGGTCAGTTTGCAGCTTCGGCCTTTACATTTTTGTTCCATTTCTTGTTGGGTGTAACCTGATCCTTCAGTTACAGCCTGATGCATGCCGTGACGTGGCCTGGAGCTGAAAGTGATCCAGCTTTGCTCCGTACGCTGCTGCTCGTTGATATGTTTAGCTTCCTGCAGCCGAGCTCTGAGCTGCAGAAACAGGTGCTGCAGTTTATTTATGGACGCAGGATCAAGGCCCGCATGCTAACAGCTAAAGTCTACATGACACACTTTAACCAGAGACAGATTTAAACCTGACATCAACGCTAAAACTTTGGCCATCTGAAGACGGAGAAAATCCAAAATGTTTTATCTCCAGAACAAAAACTGGATTGTTAGTTATTTAATCATGATGTTCTCCACGGTTCACACACTGTTCTGTGTTCTCCTCCCTCAGGGTGACCAGGAAGTAAAGGCCGTCACACCAGGAAACGAGCCAGCAGAACCCAGCGGCAGCACCGGCGCCAGAGCCGAGGTGGAACCGGACAAGTTTGAGCTGCCTCCAGAGTCGGATGAGGAGTACATGGTGGTGGAGGAGGCAGACTCCTCGGCAGCCAGCCGCGCGAAGAAGACGGGGCTTACGCGCATCGAGAGCTTCAAAGCCACCTTCTCCAAGCAGAACATGAGCAAAACCCGCGAGAACCTGGGCACCAAGGTCAACAAGTTCGGCGAGCGCATCGTGACGGCCGAGAGGCGCGAGAAAATTCGCCAGTCTGGCGAGAGGCTGAAGCAGTCTGGTGAGAGGCTGAAGGAGACCATCACCAAGAGTGTCCCGGCCAAGCTCAATCTGAAGAAGGAGAGGACTGTGGCGGAGGGCCAGGAAGGAGCCGAGGGCGCCACGGAGGGAGCTGTGCCCGTCCCTCCTCCCAAGGGCCGCAAGGGAAGCCCAGATGCCAAGGCGGCTGACGATGGCGACAAGGCGGAGGAGTCCGAGGTGCCGATGTACGACATGAAGCAGCTATCGTAAAGCACGAGACAGTGACGAGATCTGGGCCGTTTTCTTTTGGACCACTGAGACCACACAGAGGGAGGGACAGAAGTTTTTAGGGGTGCTGTTACCAAGCGGAGCTGCGAGAGGGCAAATGATGAAGATTAACATTTGTTTGAATGTTGTTGAAGGAAGTGAGCAGAGAACAGGAAGGTCACAGATCCAATCTGACTGAACATCAAGACAACAACCAAACAGATTCCTGAAATCATCGAATGTTATTTCATATGCAGATACGCATGTTCTGGACAATTATTATCAAATCAGCAAATATATATATAGTCTTTTTTTTGTTTTGTGTCCAATAAGCACCGACTTTTGCAATATATGGGAAAGTGTTCAGAACTTCTCCACAAAGTTTTTCCATCATCACACAGCTGCTGTTCACTTGTTTGTGCATGTTGGTGAGGTTGAAATGTTGGAGGATAAATCTGTCACAGGGTCATGGTACGTCTGGTTCTACAAAGTGTTTGGAGAAATTAGAGATAAAGGGATTTGCACTCATCGTGGGTGACATGATTAAAAAGGTTAAACACTCTTTTCGACCTGCTCCTGTACAGAACGGGACGCTACTTGTAATATGGACCGTCCCAATCAAATCCTGGGTCAGGTCTCGTCCCTAGAAACAGTTGGCAGAACAGTCAAAGTGGTTTTACATACCTCTCTAACAGCAGATTTAAATAACACCTGAATATGTGCATGACAGAATACTTTCAGATGAAGCAAATCACTTTTACATTAATGAGCTGAGGATTTAAGTATTTTAGTATTAAGTATTTTTTACAAAATACTTTGAGACAGCATCATGGAGGTCCAGGTTTAAAAGCTAAAATCAAAAAACATTTATTAATATTCAAAATGACTCACATACCTAAGGAGAAATCTGGGGTTCAGTGTCTTGTGTCTGTCAATCGCACCACCGTGGACGACCCCCTCCACCTCCACAGGACACCTGAGGGTGTCGTTCGTGCTGATAACTCATGACAGTCTGTCGCTGAGCCACAGCTCGGCTCGCTAGCTTTAGCTTTAGCAGTAAGTCCATCCAGCCTTTTGGAGGACCGTGCTCATGTGCAATGAGTTCACGGGCAGAGTGTGTGCAGGTAGGAGGGTACACAGGCAGACAGACAGGTACACAGACAGACAGACAGGCAGGCAGACAGGTCGGCGTTTGTCTCATATTGTTTCATTCGGACTTTATTACAGGCTGTCAAACTATTTCAGTTATTGACTGCTGTCGAGATGTTTAATTTAATTCAAACTAATAGTTTAAAGAGATAAATTTGGAGTAGTTTCATTTTGGAATAGGGGGCTCAAAGTTCAGAAGCTCCTCTCCACGTCTTTATATTTAATCTTTAAATGTTTTTGTTCATTTCCCTCAGTCTTTTATTTTAAAGCAGTTCTCTGGTACTTGGAGCTCTGGAGGAGGCGTCGCACTGACTGCAGTGACAGAGCAGCACTGAGGCTGCTGTTTGTTCTGTAACTCAACATTTTTACAGCAGCTGTTGGTGTTTCTAGTGTTTGTTAGCGAGTGACTGCATGGCTGTAGTTTGTCAGACTTTACACTGAAGCAGGTTTGTGTTTGATTGTCATGCTGAGAAAATAAAAGTTCACTTGAATCATTTCTGTAACCAAAGTGAAGTCTGCTCTTCAATAAGTACCATCACTGAGTTTAAGGTTCCTCCATGTCTTCAGAGAATCTTGTGATATAAATCCATGGTTTCCACACTGGATTCCTTCTGATCACCAAGTGGATTTCTTCTCTTTTTAAGGTATTTCTTCACTTTGGTTTTCTTGCCTGCCCTCTGGTGATGAATCTGTGGGGAGTTTCCTTGACATTGTTCCTCAGAATCCACTTGAAGAAAGAAACAAACATCACCAGCCGAGTCCATAACCATACCTGAACCTACAGCCTCCGTCAGCGTCACAGGAGATTATTTTAACGTTTGGTTGTTTCAGTCTTTTCTATTCCAACCTCCTGCTGTGTTTGTAAAAGGAGACTCATCTGCAAACTGTCAAATGGAAGTAAAGCTTCAATAAAGGTTTTAACCAAAAACAAACATCTTAGTCCAGATGGCGGAGATGATAACAGAAGCAGGTCATATTCAGGTGATGGTATGGTCACTGGTAACCTTAGTGGATCAGAACATTTTGGGACCAGACTTTTCTCTAGGTGTCACTTTTTGAGGCCAACATGTGGCCTGAACAGACGAGGTGAACCTTGTTTTTATGCCCTTAAGACAAACTGAAGCAGTTGTTGATGACTTTCGGCTCCTTCCAGCTGGTTAAGAGGCGTCACCGCAGGCAGACATGGGCAGAAAAAATATGAGGCTGACTGGTCCAGAGTTTAGAGAGATTAGCCACGAGCAGGAAGACACACACACAATCTGAATTTAAAGAATTAAACACGAGAAACCTGTCAGAGCTGATATTGATCCAAACTGTGTGAAAAGGAAACGGGCCGACGTTCGATGTTCTGTGTTTTCCGCAGAGTTCGACGTTTCAGTCACTTCAGCTTCTTCGTCCTCGAGCACAGTGCTGCATTCAAGGGTTTCGTTTTTCTTTGAGTCTTTTACGATCTTTTAGTTTTGTTCTGTCTACGTTTTCAGGTGAGTTTTTGTGTTTTTTATAGAATTTTAGAGTTTCAGAGTGTGTGATTAGTGTTTTATGGGTATCTTTTTATAACAGTTACTCATGTGTGTTTGGACAGTGGGAAAATAGACTCAGCACTCTCTGGTGGACATAAGAATAAAAACCAGCTACTGATCTGTCTGTGAGCTTCTTTAATTCCCTTTCAGGTGCCGTCATTTGTATGACGCCAGATGTTTCTGGTTTACCTGAGGACATGGAGGAATGAAAACCTCCTTCAAGTGAATCTGCGGGTGAGTGGAGGTCAAAGGTCAGAGAAGGTTTACAGTGGGTTGAGTTTTTTCGGGCATTAGAGTCGCTGCTGCCTGTGAGCACTGCAGGGTTTACAAGCTGATGCTTTTAGAGCTCAGTTAGGTTCAGTTAGTGATAAAACAGATATTGTTGGTGAACCAAAACCACCAGAAAACGTTTGGCGTCATGCAAACGACTGAAAGGACAGAAAATACAGTGTCAGACTTTACAGAAAAACGTGAAGAAAAGCCACAAAAGACCCTAAAACAAAGAAAGAAAACACAGGGATACTCAAAACCAAGAACAGTTTATGTCCTAACAGCAACTGATCTCTGGAAGCAGGTGAGTTATTCACCACAGATGCCCTCAAATATCTTTTTTTTTTGTTACAAACATAATAAAAATAAAGCTTCTCTAGATGATATCTCGGCGTCTCAAGCCAAAGCCACCTCACTGATGCCGTAGCTTTGCCGAGTCTGTCGCTGGGCAGCAGCTCGGACTCGTTTGTCGGCTGATGGTAATGCTCTGAGTGTCGTAAAGAGAACCTTTCGTACACTAACTGCTGAAATATTTTATGAATTTCTCCATCATCACTATTTCAGGACCATGAACTTCAGCTAATTGAGCGTCGGAGGAGGAGGAAACCATCAAAGGACTGATCAGCAGGAAAGTAACACACGTGTGATGAATAAAGGGCTAAACCTGGAAATGAGATGCACTTAACCCGGCGACGATCGTGTCCGTTTGACGTCAGGGGATCACTTGCAGTCGCAGAGCAGCGCGGCGCCTCTCAGCGTCCAGCGCTCGGCCGGCTGAGCGCTCCTCAGCTGCAGGCAGAAGATGAAGTTCAGGTCGGTCCGACGCGGCTTCTTATACACCGGACACGAGTAGAGGCTGACCGCCCCCCCTCCGCCGCCGGGCTGCCGCCTGCTGTCGGCCATGTTGGCTGAGCTGACGGCGTAGACGTGGACCACGGGGAGGGGGGTGAAGAGGACCTGGGGGGGGTCAGATGAGATCATGTATGAGTTATTATCTTTCCTATTAATGTTTTATTGTTAAAATCATTTTTCAATTTGTTTTTATCTTCTCTTCAGTTTACATTGTTTATATTTAATTGAATTTATAATATTATCTTATTATTTATTTATTTATTATTTTAGAAAACACACACACACACCTTGGGCGGGGCCTCAGTGAGCTTGGCGCCACGGCGGTCCCATCCCGCCCCGTCCAGGAAGAGGCCGTAGATGTAGACTCCGCCCACATCCTCTGGGGGCGGAGCCGACACGTCCTCTCTCATCATCTTGGTGACATCGTTGCTAAGGGTGACGGTATCCAAGGCCCAGCCCCTGGACAGGTTGGAGCGCGTCGTCTCCTGGCGCATGGCGGTTAGAAAACCCTTCAACACACACACACACACACACACAAATAAACCTGAAGAGGTGATCTGACGCTCTGAGGCTGAACGTGTCACCTTCACTGTGTCGGCGCCGCCTGAACACACCTGCGGGTTGAAGAAGCCGGTGAGCCAGAACTGGTTTGGGCGGCCGGTGCTGATCCAGCCGCTGAGCTGCTGGTTCCTCTCCAGCAGCTCGCTGAACCAGAAGCCGAGCGTCGCCGACGGCCAGCTGTGTCGCAGCCACAGGCGAGGGATCCGAGCATCAAACATACAGTCGAGAGCGTCGCGCAGGTCCTCCGACATGATGATGGTGCCTGCAGGGACCGAGCTGGAGTCAAGGGAAGTGGCTTAGTGTGTGTGTGTGTGTGTGTGTGTGTGTGTGTGTGTGTGTGAGAGACAGACCGTCGATGGCCAGCTTGAGGTCGGTCAGCGTGCTTCGTACGCTGCTGATGACTCGCTGCATGCGGTCCAGTTCCTGCCGCAGGAAGATGTTCATTGGCTGCAGCGGACCCATCTTCTGCAGCTGACCTTTGACCTTCAAAACACACGTCCAGTAGATCAACTCTGAAATATAAAAGACCTGTTTGACTAAAAATAGACTCACACACCTCGTGCGGCACATAATCAGGTGGAAGCTTCTCCAGCATCTCATTGGCCAGTCTCAGAACGCTGGCCTCCCTGGTCTCCCCGGCCCCGCCTCCGCCGTCCTTCGGTTGGATGTTGATGATGGTGCTGAGTGTCTCATTGGCCAGGTTGGTCTGGTAGGTGATGTCAGCGTTGGGGTGGAGCCCAAAGACCTGCACACAGGAAGACGGCGGTGTAACGATGAAGCTGCTGGACGGAGTGAACGGTGTGACCCCGAGCGCCCTCTGACCTCCGGTGAGTCGAGCAGTGGCAGGGCCTCGATGTGCTGCAGGACGTCCTGGACCGTCTTGGCCTTGGCGGGGATGCTGTAGCCTTTATAGAAGCAGAACTTGTCGCTGAAGGTGTTCTCGCTGAACCAGACACGAGTGAAGGTGTTGAGGAGGCGTTTGTCCAAGTCGTCGGTCACCCGGCCGCCGTACTGCACCTCACCTGGGGGTGGACACGGAGGAACTGGGTCTAATGTGAGCAGCTCCAAAAGAGGAAGTCAGAGGTTTCTAGGGCTGAATTCCTCATCGGTCAGACAATCACTGGTGTTACTTTCATATTAGAAGCCGCCCACATTGAGCCTGGTTCTGTTCCAGGTTTCTTCCTGTTAAAGGGGAGTTCTTCCTCCACTGTTTCCTAATATAATATCTGATGCTGCTCATGTGGGGATTCTTGAATCCTTAATGTTGAGTTCCTGAATCGTTGGTCTCTCTCTAATTAAAGAGTTTGGTCTAGACCTGCTCTTTATGGGAAGAGTCTTGAGATAACGCTGTTGTTAATTGGCGCTATATAAATAAAGATTGCTTGATATTAAGACATTATTTTGGTGTCTTTATCATTCTGCAATACTGTAAATCACAGAGCACAAGAAGAAGAACATGGACCAGAAGATGATGTGTAGCAGAGGAATAATCATCCGTCCTTCTGTCTGTTTATCCACTACGCTAACTCATTTAATGTACATTCTTTCCTCTTCTGCTTTGCAGATTTCTTGAGCTTTCTTGAGGGCACCGCGGCTTAAACACTTCAGGGCTGGATTCAACCACACCAAGGTGGTGAGCAGGTGAGAAACAGACTGACCCAGCATGTAGCGCAGGCAGCTCCAGTTCACTCCTCTCTTTGGGTCCAGGTCGTCCAGGTGGTTCTGGACAAACTGCATGCTGGAGGTGAAGTCTGCCTGGTTGAACTCGTACGGGATGTTCCAGCCCAGAGGACCGAACTTACGACGTTCCTGACGGGACGAAGTAAATGTTTAGTTGGTCAAAGGTAGACCATCATTTCACTGTTATAGGAATAAAGACTGTGGTGGTTTCCTGCAGGTGAACAGGCAGATACCTGCACAGTGGTGTGCAGGAAGGCCACAGCGTACAGCAGAGGTTTCCACTGAGGCAGGTTGCTGATCTCCAACTGATCCTGAGTGACGCCGCTGAAAGTCCTCTTCAGACCTGCTTTCATCCCTGAAGACGACAGGCGAGCGAGGAGCAAACAACACATTCGTCTTTGAGCAATTATGGACAGAGAGAAGAGAAAGTTCCCACACAGTTACGTGCAATAAACTTTATCTAAGACGCAACGTTTCAGAGCCAGGTGTCCGTCTACCGACTGAAATGTGGGCTATTCAAAGGTAACAGGACAGAGTGCAGGAGCTTTCCTCCTCCACAGCCGTCTGCAAGGAATTGATGGTGTGTACGAACCTTTAAGTCAACTATGAATGGGTGGATTCATGTAACAAATGCATTAATTAATATATTCGTCTGTCAGCTGGTAAGGATGAGTCGTAAAGGGGACCAGAAGCCTAATAAATCACAGGAGAAAACCACTAAGGAGCAGCAAGACAATCATCTGAGGATGGTGAAGAACTGGAGTTTCTTACCAAGAGGAGGTTCATTGGTGAATTTGATGGAGGACTGAAGGAACGTTATGGGGAATCTGCACACACACACACACACACACACACACACAGTGAGATTCTACGTAGAGGGGAACCAGTGTGTTTGATGTGAATCTGCAGAAACATCTTCTGATCTGAGCTGAAAATGACGTCACTTAAAAAAAGGGCTTCATCATATTCAGACATGAACGCGTCCACACAAGTGTGAAACCACTAGAGGGCGCCGACACCCTGCCGCATCACCAGTCACCTGGGGTGCACGTCGGTCGTCAGCCACACCCGGAAACCCTTGTGCACGCTCTCCGGCGTCGCCGAGGTGACCGTCTCCAGCAGCTCGTCCAGGAAGTCCAGCCCCAGGTGGCAGTTCTGGAGGAGGAGCCAGCCGCCGTCCGTCATGCTGCTGGCCAATAGCCTGCGAGCGTGAACCTCCTGGCCCTGCCCCATGGAAATGGGACGGCACGGCGCCCCCTGTGGACAGAAACCAGGACTTCACCATCTTTCTCAGAGGCAGCGATTCAGTCTAAACTGATTTTTAGGCTGAAAAACGTCCAGAGAAAATCTGGGAGAAATGAGCTGTTGAGTATGTTTCTCCCTCCACCCTCTGATTTACTCTCCACATTATTCATTCCTTCACCTTGCTCTTGGCCAGCCGCTCTATGTTTTCAGTCGGGTCAGAGCCCATCGACAGCAGACACACCATTGGCGTCCTGCTGTCGCTCTCTGCCAACATGGCGTCCAGGTCCAGAACCAAACCTTCAGCGTACTGCTGACCCAGAGACTCTGAGATGTAGCGACGCGCCTGGTCAACACACACACACACTTTCAGAAACTCTACCAGACCTGCTGCATGTATTTAAATTAGTGTTACATCACTGACTGCTAGCATGACATCACAAACATGTGACTGGTCTGGTCTGTTGTTGAGGTCCTGTAGTGTTTGGGGGTCTGACCTGAGCCGTGGTTCGGTCGGGACACCAGCTCCGGATGAGCAGAAGCTTCCGGAAGGTGTCGAGCTTTTCCTCGTACCCATCAGGCAGTGTGGCGTCCTCTGGCGCCGGATGGTCGAACCACGTCCTCCAGGCACGGTCGTTCTGGCTCACCTGGACACGGGGAAACGTAGCGTAGGTGTGTGACAGGAACCTGGGCCTGTTCCAGCTTCACCTGTCAGTGGATCTGGGTCCTACCTGGGTCAGGATCTGGTTGAATGGCGTCAGGGTGGACAGCTGCACCAGGTTGAGCCAGGTCTGATCCAGGATCCAGCGCCGGGGTTTGGACTCTACAGAGTTCAGATCCAGAGAAGCTCCGCCTACATGGACATTCACGGTCAGATTAAAAAAGACGAGAATGGAGAGAGGAGGAGGAAGAGGATGGGTGTCTGACCTTTGATGAAGGTGAGCACCTCGGGGTGCGAGATGTTTCGGGCCTGCAGGTCGATCTTCAGAGCCAACAGCAGAGTGAAGAGCAGTTTGTGCTCCTCATACAGACTCCTGGCTGTGTAACAGTACACCTGTGCGCCCAACCAAAGCCTGTGTTACAACCTTGTGATCGGACCGGGCTAAACTCTGTGACACTGAGCTAAGAAGGACAGAATCACCCCAACAAATACAGAAGTGCAGAAGAGACGTGTGTGTTGCCGGCGGGTGGCTTAGGGTGACGTCTGTGGTGTGGACTGAGCAGCACCTGGTAGGTGAGGGAGTCGATGATGTTGCTGATGCGTTTGGAGGTGAGCTGCGACTTGGCAGAGTGCTGCATGGACGAGTCGAAGAGCCCCAGGAACTGCCGCAAAGACGTCTGGTACATGACGTTGACCAGCGACATCTCCACGATCAGGAAGTAGAGGATGCTGCCCCTGGTGGCCACCGGCCGGTACTCCTCCCTCGCCTGGTTGATCTTCACCTCCGTCTCTGCCGCCACCGACAGCTTCTCACTCACCTGGAGGACCAGAGGACAGCGTTCATCTTTAGTTAGACAGAAGAACTTTGACTTCATGCCGTTTCCAGACATCTTCCTGTTTCTAGTCTTAGTTAAACAAGGACAACAGAGCAGGACCTCCTGAGCAGTGGTCTTGGTGACCCTCAGAACCTCGATCAGAGACTGGTCCTCCACTAGAGACCCCTGGGTGCTGGTCAGCCTGAACAGCAGACTGTCCTCCAGCTCCTGCATCTTCCTCTTGTTGGACGTCACCTCCTCTAAGAGCTTTACGCGCTCGGCCTCCAGCTCCTGGTGGGACCCACAGGGTGGATGATATTAGATTCAAATATAGGTGGACGTTTAAAAGGACTGTTGCTGTCTGAGCTCCTTTTAGCCTCCTAAAAAAAAAGGCCCTCCCAAATTAATCAACATCAATCCAAGTGTACGATATCTTTAGGATATTTTTGCCACTTGACATTGCTGGAAAACTAAGCCATTGTATTGCTTTATGCTCACCTTAAAGCCACCAGACTTCAATGACAAAATCAGCAATTTTACCTCTCAGAACACAGGAGCTGTTGGACTACCGCTGCCTCGATCAATGAACCACCAGGTTAGTTAGTACCTGAAGTAATCATTTAAAACGCCACAGTCACACAACAGTACAAACACACTAACTGATCGAGGCAGTATTAGTAGACCGGCGTCTCCCGTGTTCTGTGAAGTAAAATTTCCGTTTTTGTCAATGGAGTCTGGTGGTTTGGAAGTTTCCCTTCAGAAAAGGCTGCCTGACAACAATGTAAAGCACTGAAATTATTACAAACACAACATGCACTCGAGCCCCCCCGTTCACAGCAGTACATTGCTTAGCATCTGTGCTGTGGCTCCTGCTTCTCCAAACTGGGTCTAGGTGAGCTCAGACAGCCACACTTGTAGTAATCCAAACTATGCCTTTAAGGAGCATGTTTAATAATAGAATAGTTAACTAGCTAACTAGTGTTGGTGACCTGTTTCTCCAGCAGTATGACCCGTCCCAGCAGCTGGTCCTCCAGGCCTCGCTGGGTGACGGTGAAGTCCACCACGGCGGTCCTGGCGCTGACCTCGGGGCTGTACGCCGGGTTGGCCAGCTTGGTGGTGATGTAGAGGGTGAAGCCCTTCATCACATCCACCTCCTTATCTCCCACCTTCACCTGCAGGAGGAGCGACGTCCACACGAGTACGTTAAAGGCTTCTGTGCTCACTTCAATTCATTTTGGAGAAAAGCCACAGATGTCCTACTTTATAAGTAGATCCAGACTTGATGTAGTTTTTGTCCAGTATGTTGTCCAGAACGGGGTCCAGTTCCTCCCCAACGTCCTCCAGCAGCAGGGGGCAGCCCAGAGACAGACTGTCCTCCAGGTGGGAGCGGAAGTACTTATGGTTGAGAGACGTCACCTTGGACACAGAAGAGGACAACCAACAGTCAGGACGGGGAGAGGATTCAGGACTTAAAGAGTCCTGCCTCGTGCTCACCTGCAGCTGCTGGTCTCGCTCTCTGTTCTGGATCCAGGTCTTGCCCTGGCCCTGCGGGTCTATCAGCAGCGGGTAGCGGGACGCCTTCGTCACCACGATGCCGTTCTGGATGGACAGGTCGTCGCTGGGTAAACCCTGCAGGCTCCACTCGCTCACGGTGGCGTTGTCCACCAGCAGACCAATCACATTCAAGTCCTGCAGCAGAGCACGCACATTTCTGAGAGCTCGCCATCGTCCTGAACGTCGTCAGTACACTCCTACATCAGCGGCCTGCTCAAGGTGTCCGCGGGAAGATTAGCACTTCATTAGACTAGTTTGGCAGAGTCACTAACACCAACAGATTCAATATATTTACACAACAGCAGAGGGCTCGGTCCTCTGCGCTGCACGTCAACGGTACATTTATTCTATTGTATTCATTCGAGGTCGCTGGGGAGGTTTTGTTTGCAGTCCATGAAAGCACCAATGAGGTCTTAGTGCTGACCAGGACTCAGCAGCGCCACCATGTGGTCTGACTGAAGCTCTGAAATCATTCACATTCATTATGCTTCCACACCTTTTCTGTGACTTGACATTTTTCAATAATCAGTAAATGGTTCTGAAACATTTTTAACTTCATCGTGAAAACATTTCAGACCATTAAAGAGCTGCTGAATCTTTCATGGAGGTCTTACAGGACTGAAGGGGATGAGTTTCTCCTCCATCTCTTTCTTCCACAGCTCCAGCAGCAGGCTGCGATACTCCTGGTTAAAGGGCCCGGCGTAGGACAGGAAGCCTGCGGACAGAAGGACGTCCCCCACCAGCTGTCGGATCTGCGTCTGGAACCCAGAGCTGCTGTCGGTCCAACGGACCTGGAACACAGCAAGACCGGCGTTAGAGAAGGATGGATGGATGGATGTATAAATGATGGACGGATAGATGGATGGATGGGTAAAAGGCCGACCTTCTCTCCTCCCAGCCCGTCGATCAGAGCTGTGGCGGTGGCCATCTTGAGGCGGCAGGCCTGGGCGTCGTCCTCCAGGTCCTGCTTCTCCTTCATGGCGGCCTCGTAAAGAGCCTGAAGTTCAGACCAGCTTCAATTAATTCTTCTTTTGAAAGAGCATTAATGCGTGTGTGTGTGTGTGTGTGTGTGTGTGTGTGTGTGTGTGTGTGTGTTATACCTGCACAGCGTCCAGCTCCTGCTGTTTAGCATCCAGCTGCTCCTGAGCTTTAGCGAGTTCACCCTGAGCGACCACCAGACGAACCTCCTGCAGGGCCAGGTTAGCCTGTACACACACACCTTTCTGTAACATCTCGTCTCTTGTGTACAACCTCAGTGAACACTGGACTCGTCGGAGTTCGTACCTTCAGAGGCAGAACCTCCTTGTTGATGGCGAAGAAGTCGGCCATGGCCTGAGTCCAGGAGCAGAGTCCCGCCACGTTGCCGCAGATCCTCTTGGCTGACTCCAGGTTGTAGTCGTCCATCTCCAGGTAGGGAGCGATGAGCTCCACCACCTCCTCTGTGATGGAGTCCTGCAGCACAGAAACACAGTGCAGGTGAGCAGATCACCTGCATATAAGCCAAGGAAGGACAGAAAGGTATCGCTTTGGCCCGGCTTTCATTCATTACAAGTCTGTCATGGAGAACCAGATTTTGGCTGCTGTTGGGTTCAGACTTCATGGTTCAGACTTCGTGGCTCAGTGGGTCCGATTTCATTTGACTTGTAACTGAGGCATCATGTTAGCAGCCACATACAATCATCTGGGAACAAACCAACATCTTACAGTGAGCCTGATGGACACACACACACACACACACACACACACAGTGTTCGGGGTTTTTCCAGCTATAAACACACAGACGCTCAGTGCCAGCTAACTAATCCATAGCTTGGCAGGTATGTAACACACACACATATAAACCGTGATATAAAAGCAGGTGATGGCAGCACTGTGATAAGATGAGAAGGGAGTTTCCCTCCGATATACAAGGCTCATGGTGTGAGTGTGTGTGTGGGGGGGTGGCTGGTGGGGGTTTAGCGCGTGGCTGTGAGCTCATTTTGTCCAGTCGTCACTTCTTCAGACCTCCGAATGAGCGGTGATTAAACTCTCAGTAACTTGAAAGGTGACGATCTGTTCACGTCGGGCCAAAATATCAGACAGCTGCTTTATTCCCACATTCAGCCGTCACACAGCAACACGTCGTGTGTGTGGCACCTGTTCTCTCTCTTCTAGCTCTGCTTTTGGTCTCCACCATCTCCTGAGGGACATACCTGCCTAAGAGTGAGCCGAAACAGTGAAGTTGTGAGCTGGACAGACGAGCACTGAGCTGAACCCACAAGTTTGGAGCCAGAGGTGATGCTCGTTTTTTCCCCAAGCCTGATTGGTCAGTGAGCAGGTAGCCCCGCCCTAACAGACTGATACCGACCAATCAGAGGACGCTTCTTTACAGACTGATACCGACCAATCAGAGGACGCTTCTTTACAGACTGATACCGACCAATCAGAGGACGCTTCTTTACAGACTGATACCGACCAATCAGAGGACGCTTCTTTATACAGACTGATACCGACCAATCAGAGGACGCTTCTTTATACAGACTGATACCGACCAATCAGAGGACGCTTCTTTATACAGACTGATACCGACCAATCAGAGGACGCTTCTTTATACAGACTGATACCGACCAATCAGAGGACGCTTCTTTATAGACTGATACCGACCAATCAGAGGACGCTTCTTTACACAGACTGATACCGACCAATCAGAGGACACTTCTTTACAGACTGATACCGACCAATCAGAGGACGCTTCTTTATAGACTGATACCGACCAATCAGAGGACGCTTCTTTATAGACTGATACCGACCAATCAGAGGACGCTTCTTTACACAGACTGATACCGACCAATCAGAGGACGCTTCTTTATAGACTGATACCGACCAATCAGAGGACGCTTCTTTATACAGACTGATACCGACCAATCAGAGGACGCTTCTTTATAGACTGATACCGACCAATCAGAGGACGCTTCTTTATACAGACTGATACCGACCAATCAGAGGACGCTTCTTTACAGACTGATACCGACCAATCAGAGGACGCTTCTTTACAGACTGATACCGACCAATCAGAGGACGCCTTTATCCAGACTGATACCGACCAATCAGAGGACGCCTTTATCCAGACTGTGTGATAGAGACCTTGCTAAAGTTGAGCAGCGTGCTGAGAAAGGCTGAGTTCTGCATCAGCTTCATGGCCTCGGCCCACGAAGGTCGCGGACAGGGTCGCTCGGGGTCAGCCGTCACCGTGTCGATCTGAGAAAAACAAACAAAGCGAAAAAGTGAGACGATAAAAAGAGAAACGGGAAACATCTGACTTCTGTGATTACTAACTCAGCGACCTTCCTCTGGAACAGCAGCAGAACGGCGTCCATGATCCTCATGATGAGATGAGGAGGCTTCTGCAGCTTCCTCACCGTGGCGATGTCTGCTGGTTTAATGGTCTGGACAGACACACAACGCTTATTTGGAGGTAAAGTTGGAGGAACAAACCCAGTAATGACTTGTGTTTGTCAGTCTATCAGAGTAAATCACCTCCTCACTTACTGCACTTCAACCCCCTCTGCTGGCAGAGGAGCAGTCCAGCAGATTCCCTTTTCTACAACCTGCTGAGTGTCTGTCGGTTCGAAGCATCAGCACAGAGGAAGCATGCAGGTGTGTGTGTGTGTGTGTGTGTGTGTGTGTGTGTGTGTGTGTTAGACCTGTAATGCAGCCTCAGCAGCCTCCAGCGCTGGTTTTGCAGCTTCCAGTTTCGTCTCTGCTGCCGTTTTATCAGCTTCAATCTCGTCAACGATGAGCTGAGCTTTGTCCTTCACCTTCTGCACCTGCTGCTTCACCTGGTCAGGCAGACAGACAGACAGACAGGCAGACAGACAGGATTCAAACAGGGAGCAACTCCACATGCAGCAGTTAGGCAGCAACAATCTTCATGTTTGTGTCCTCTGATGGATATCAGTCCAGAAATATTGTCTTTTAGCTCCACGTTTGCCTTTTTAGCTGCTAAAAGCTCCACTATGCTGCTACTCTAAAGGGCCATTCCCACAGGAAGCACTTTTAGAAGCGTTATTGACGCCCGTCACTCGTGCGTCCTTCACGCTCTTTCTTGCTTCCGGTCTATATTTGTGGTATTTAGTGACAGTTTCACCCTGTTTATGTGTTTTGGCCTCATTAACTGTGTCTCCATTGACTGATCAGAGCTCCCAGGCTGTCTGTGAGCTGTATGAGCTGTCGGCTGCTCAGCACAGGGAGTACAGAGGGTTTACCAGAGAGTGAACTAGACAGGAAATGAGCTGCAAAGCTAGGAGCTAAAAGATTTTATCTAATGAACAAACTATCTGTAGCACTGCTGTCAGTGCAGGACCT
>NC_092032.1:21250241-21287741 GCF_042242105.1 Pempheris klunzingeri | reverse complement strand
CAGTCAGAGCTCTCCCATGATCCTCCACTGTGATCTGAGGGAAGAGGAGGGTGAGAGAACTGAATAAAGTTATAGAATATCTAAGCACTCTGCCCGTGGTGTGTTAATATAAATAATAATAACACACACACCTTCTCCATGATGCCGTCGAAGGCTTGTCGGTCGCTGCCGTCGATGAAGCGGTCGGCGATCACTCTGCAGCACTCGTGATGGAAGAGAGCAGAGAGGAGCTCAGAGCTCACACACACTTCAGGCTTCACTGTCAGGATGCCCTGATGGGGGGCAATAAAAAGAGGACAAATTAGTTAATCAGTTAACAAATTAGTGAAAAATTAGAGAATCGTTAAGGAAACATTGCTTTAAAGAGTCTTCTCAGGTTACACCAACTACAAACACCACAACATGAACTTACTCCAACAGACTGGAGGTGTTCACCTGCAGTTAGTTAACAAGCGAAAGGAAAAAGGCTAAAAGACGCTGTGTTTATTACCTGCCAGATTCTGCTCAGGTCCCTCAGGTTGAAGATGTAGTGAAACTTGGCAGGAGACGGTAACATCTGAGGACAGAAGAGTTCATCACATCACACACAAGCAGGCTGAACCCTAAACCGATCGACTGATCCCGACTGATTGATTGATACGGATATCTATTGGCACAGACGTAGAAGTAAGACGTACCGTGTTCTGCTGGGATATACAGTAGGCCTTCAAAATAAAAGCTTTTTTAGGATGAAGTAATCGTAACCATCATTTGTATTTCTGCTTTATTCTTTTTTCCCCAAACAAAAATAGCAAAATAGTTTTTTTTGCTGATAAACTGTCCAACATTAACCAACCTTCGCCTTCACGGCCTGCCACACCCGCCTGGTGGTGGGAACCAGGGCGGCGGCGAGGTGGCAGACCCCGGCGGGGAAGCCCCTCTCTGGGCAGAAGTATCCCTGAGCCATGGTGCTGAAGATCTTATCGATGGAGGAGTTGGAGGGCAGTGTGCAGTTAAAGATGGAGAACTGCCTCTTCAGGCGCTGAGGGATGTCGTTCCGGCCGCCGCCCGGGTGGATCATGGCTGCCACCAGCTGTTAAAGGTCATTACGCTCTTTATTCACAGCAGACTCAGGCTTTGGCTTTCAGAGCGAAAGGCAGACGTTTAAGGCATCATCCAGCTCGGATACTGTTTATGTTTAATGTCCCTCTAATCAGGTCAAACAAAACCAGGACATCTGTCTGTCATCTGTCATCATGTGACCTGAAGAGTCACAAGAAACCAGAGATTTGTTGCCTCCATGTTGTTACCTGAACGTCCACCACAGTGATGAACTCCCCCGGGCGATCCAAACTGTAGAAACCTCCCTGCTCCATCAGCTGACGCACAATCTCATTGGTTATCTGGGGAGACAAATATATCAACAACGTGATTGGCTATATGCATTTTAGGAGGGGAGGGGCAAAGACTGAGCTCAATAATATGATTGGTTACTGAGGAGCCAAGAAAATGATTTTTAATTCTAAAACAATCTAATGTAACTGAGACTGCAGGCAAATGTATGACTGGTTATCTACAGAAAACAGATTAGAGAAGAGGCTACAAACAAAAAGAGCAGGTAAGCGAGCAGATGTCGACCAATCAGAGCGAGCCTGAGGCCGACCTGGTCTCCCCATTCGTTGATGACGGGCATGTTGATGTCGTCGACGAACACGGTCATCCTGCGGCCGGCCGGCGGCCCGTAGGTGGCGCCCATCCGTTTGTCGATGTAGCTCTCGATGCTTCTCTGGAACATGCTGGGCAGCGTGGCCGACGAGAAGTTCAGCGCCTTACTGAGGTGGAGCTCCGGGTCGAGCTTACCGGTGTAGCCCTGCAGTGTGTGGGGGGGGGGGGGGGGGGGGGGCACAGAGAAACAGGCAGCATTAGCATTAGCATCAGCATCAGCATCAGCATCAGCATCAGCATCAGCATCAGCATTAGCATTAGCTTGCTTCGCTGCACGGAATCCTTTCTAAATCCGTCTCTCACTTTGATCATGACGGTCTTGGCGGTTCCCTGCTCCCCCATCAGCAGCACAGCCTTCCTCTGCTTCATGATGGTCTGCATCAGGAAGTCCGTCCTCACGTTGTCCACATTGGGGACCAGGATGGACGAGTAGTCTGGGATGTGGTCCGGTGGGTAGACGTACTCCGGGACCTGCGTCGTCACAGTAATAATACACATTAATGACTTGATTTCACTCAGATCTGTATTTTCTTTGATTCATTGATCAAACCACCAGAACTTCATCTGACTCTCTGGTTAAGATCATAAACGTATCAAATACGTGCGGCTGAATTACAGAGGAACCTTCCTATTTGAAGTGATGCTGCAGAGAAAAGATAGAGAAGATGTGGAGAAACTTTTAGCCTTGAGGAGGCATCAGCTGTGTTAAAGAGTCCAGGACCTCCTCCGTCGTTCCTCAGCCTGGAGGAGACCTGCTGCTGAACGTGTTTGTAAAGAGACGGTTTGGCGTCCACAGACCTTGCTGGACCAGTGCTCCCACTGCCCCTGCTCGTTGACGGTGAACTCAAAGATGGTCTGGTCATCCCGAGTGTGCGGCAGGTCCAGAGACGAGCTGCAGCGCTTCAGACACAACAGGCAGGACTAGTTAGAGCTCACGTCCCCGACTCAGCATCAACCAAATGTGAAATGTGGTCAAAGTCTCTCGTCTGTTCCCAAAATGTTTGGTTTTAAAGAAAATGAAACCAGAGCCTCACACACACCTTCAGGAAGGCCTCCATCTTGGCTCGGTCCTCCAGCTCCAGCACGGCTCCCAGCGACCACATCACCGCAAACACGAACAGTCGACCCACGTCACCGCGGCAACCCTGCTTCTCCTCCGCCGCAGGGAGCAAACCCTGAACACACAAATGTGAAAAGTCCTGATCACAACTTCACCAAAGCGACCCGAGAGCCCCGAAAGGTGGACAGAACCAAAGAGAAGGTTTCCATCCTAAGTCCCGAGGTCGTCATCGGCGTCGTACCTGCAGCAGGTCGATAGTCTGTCTGATGTACATACACTCCAGCACCTGCATCTTAGGAGACACGGCAGTGGAGACAAAGTCCAACAAGTCCTGTAGGAGGGAAGAGAAACACCTCAGCACTTCTCTTATTTCTCAGATTTTTAATAAATATGAAACTGTGGTGAATCTTCCTGCACCAAGTTTCAAGTCTCTGCAGGTTTATTTTCACAGACACGAGCAAAAAGGATCTAGATCAGGATGCTTGGTGCTGTTTGGTCCTGACCTGGTAGCAGCAGCTGAAGCAGACCTTCAGGGCGGCGGCCTGCTGCTCCGCTAGCGTCTGCAGCCAGGCCTCCAGGACGGGGCTCCAGCCGAGAACCGAGGAGCTCATGAACACCATCCCGTTCCTGGACACCGTGGCCGGGGAGGCGTTGTCGATGTTGTGGGGCTCAAAGACAATCTGGAGGCCGGACGCAAAGCACACAGCTCCACTTTACATCTTCTATACCATTCAGTTTGAGGCAGAGGAGATTTACAAAGCTAAAAACTATCACAGTGTTCGAGGTAAACTGATCGTGACGGTCGTCTTTCAATATCAAATGAGGATGTCTTTATTCGCTCATTCTGCAGGAGGAGAATCACTGGTATGTTTAGTTTCTAAGCACTAAAAACACATGTTTGACGCTGTTCTGGTCTCTGATTGGCTGACAGCCGCTGCTCCTGATTCGAGTAAACGTGAAGCCGCTCTCCGAGACGTGACACAGGACGGACGGACGGACGCTGTGAGGTCACCTTGCAGCAGGGAGACATGGGGATTCGGTCTCCGTTCGCCAGCGTCAGAGTTTTGTTGTCGTCCAGAACTGAGTTCAGGTTCTCGATCCAGATGGCGTCCACCGGCCCGTCCAGCACGATCCAGATGTTCTCCCCCTGACACACACACACACACACACACACACACACACATTAAGGAATAGATAGAAAATCTAAACACTGGCTCTGACATGTAACAACCAGCTCCTCCGCACTGAAGGAGGCGGCACGCCATCGATCGCTCCGGCTTTATTTATGCATCTTTATTAAGAAAACATTCAGTGATTTTGATTTCAGAGAGCCTGATCCCCAACATCTGACTGGGAGTTCAG
Source organism: Pempheris klunzingeri (assembly GCF_042242105.1). NCBI lineage: Eukaryota > Metazoa > Chordata > Actinopteri > Acropomatiformes > Pempheridae > Pempheris > Pempheris klunzingeri. The sequence continues at coordinate 21,283,615 of NC_092032.1, read as the reverse complement.
GGTTTTTAACGGACGTGTTGGTCTGGCTTCAGATCAGCGTTCTGGTACAGATTTTGATTCAGAAGTTTGATTCACAGAAAAGTGGTTTTACATGTCAGAGCTGGCAGGATGTGTGTGTGAAAAGACAAGGAGTGTATAAGCCCTGCATGCCGTGGTAAAAACTCTCTTCACACTTTGGCCACAGAGCGAAAACCGAACCTCCACCAACCTTCTTGGCCTTGAGAGTTTTCCTCCACAGGGTAGAAAAGACGCCGTCCGTCCAGTCGTTGGTGCTGACGTCCAGCGTGCCGAACATCTGCGAGGCCGTGACGGCTTTGGGGTTCATCCTCATCTCCCGGTGGGGGGAGCCGCACTCTGACATGGCCCTCATCAGCGTGTGGATGCAGGCCGTCTTCCCGGCGCCGCTGGGACCCAACGTCATCATACCTGCAGGAGCACGTGAGGGCGAGGACGCTGAGCAGAGCTGGACGTGTCTGCAGTGGGTTTACTCCACTGTGGTTCACTACTGGACCAGTCCAACTCTATCATGCTAGTCTTATTAGTTACTATTACATAAACTGTGCAATAATTCACATCCCAGTCCACCCTGGTGTAATTATTTTTATGTGTATATCATTGTTTCTTTGTCTATATAGGTTTTTCCTCTATATATATTATATTATTGCTACTTAATTTTCTATTGTCTGTTTCCTCTTGAGCTGCTGTAACAGCAAACTTTCCCCACTGAGGGATCAATAAACAATATCTAATCTAATCTTTACTTTTACTAATCTTTACTTTTATGTCATTTATCGCTAATGTTGATAAAACTCTTTCACATACAGTACATTTCATAAGTTGTGTAAAACTTTGGGTTCACGCTTGTGAATAAACAGCCTGAACTAAGAATTGATTTGCAGCCTGATTGATTTCATCTTAGTCAGATCCAAGACAAGAGAAGCTCCTCTTCAGACAGATGCTCTTTGTGCGCTTCGAGTTTTTAAAGCAGGTGTTGATTTTTTAGAGGAACTTCCTTTAAAAGACCTCTAAGAGCATGTGGTGTCCGTACCGTGTCGCACTCGCTGCGTCTCGTAGAGCTGAACCAGTTTGAGGATCCAGGGGGGGTGAGGGATCAGACCGGCCTGCCGGGCCTGACTGAAGATGGACGACTCCAGGTCTGGATACCCGGCTTTATCCAGAACTACAGAGGAGGATTCAAATATCAAATATTCAGTGTCGTATGAACATGAGAGAGAGAGAAGTCCTGCTGCCAGAATAAAGCCGTCACTTCCTGGTTCACGTTTCCAACCAAAGCCTCTCTGATCAGAAACTCTTGTGTTGTGTGGTGAAGACAGAAACCCACCGATCCCAGGGAACAGGTCGTTGATCAGACTCATAAACAGAGGCTCGTCCTCATCCACCTGCAGAGACACAGACACGTTACTGCTGCACCAATGGTACAGGATAATCACCTTTCATATTCATTTATTTATACTTCAAGCTGTGCTGAAACACTCTGGTACTTCAAATCTGCAGTCAAAGAGAAGGGCCGGACAGTAGTGACACCTTAAGCACCACTGAAGCCTCGTCTACAGTCACATATGTGGAGGTTACTACCTCACTCACCAGTTTGGAGAGGTTCATGTCTCTCAGCACCCTCATCACCACCGTCTTCTCTGGCTCTGCCGGGTTGGATCTCTTCACGGCTCCCAGCGTCCTCAAAACGGACAAAATGTTCCTCAGACCGAAGTCATAATGGACCTGGTGTGAAATCGAATGGGTGAGAAACACTTTCTGCAACGTGCAGACACAAAAGAGCCGGTAGAGATTCTGCACGCGAACCCTGAACCCACTGGAAATGAGACTGAGGAGCTGTGAGAGGTTTTGCGATCAGTCCGACCTGTTTGGAGAGCTGCTCCTCACACAGTTTGTAGAGGGTGTAGAACTTCCTGCTGAGGACCTGGTTGTCGCGGAAACCCGCGCTGGCCAGTTTGACCCTCATGATGATGGCTCGGTCCGGGACCATCATGGCCACTGTGCGGAACTGAATCTTCAGGTTCTCGGGCAGCTCCTGACGGCCGGCGTAACCGGGGTTCTGGAGGACCGACAAGGAGCTGGTGAAGTCTAGAACTTTGGGGTTGGTTCCCAGGTGGAACTAGGGAGGTTCTACAAGACCTTTGAGATGGATCATCCCCACAAGGGGTACGTCAGTTCTCAAACTCTGTAAATGCAGGTTCTTCTGCAGTATCTCAGGCTCTAGAACATTTTACTGGGTTCAACAGATCTCTGGTCAGATCTTTGGAGGTGGAGTTCTGTAACTCCCAAATTTCCCCCTGATTTAGTTCTGATTTCTTCTTTGTGTCATTACAGTGCAGGTAGGAAACATACAGATGTTTAACTTTCCTCCATGTTCCCCCTTCGTTTGCCAGCCAAAGTCCGCAGAACCTCCATGGAAAGATGGATTCAAAGAGGTTTCAACAGGTTTAGCAGAGCCAGAATACAGAGCGGAGGAATCACAGTGTACGGAGGAGGTAGACGCCGCCACAGCTGACGGTCAAACACCGCGGATACGCCGCCGAGAACGGCTGATGGTGAATGTGCACAGACGGAAACAGAATCTCACAGAGGCTCGTTTCTTTAGGATGAAGTTGGATTCAGACTAAAAGGTTCTGTGAACAAACCTGATGTTCTCTTTTTGACAAAAAGGGCCCACAGGCTGTTTTTCTCTGTTTTCTTTGCTCATGTAGCAGCAACTTTCCAGAAACATTCATGCCTTTCTACTGCATAGACTGCCGGACGCATGCAAATGTACTTTCTGACTAACTGACTGTGCCGACATGAGCCCCAGACGCAGACATTAGACTACAGCCCAGTTACCATGGTGAGGAAGATGCCGAACTCAGGGTCCATGTCGACCACGTCTCCGTCGGTGAAGACGAACTGCTTCTTCTTGTTCTTCTTACACTGCAGGACGATGTAGATCTGCTGGGCGGCGACGGACAGGACCGGCAGCTCGATGCGGTTGAACTCGTCAAAGCAACCCCAGGCTCCGGACTGGGCCAGACCTGCAGGGACGCACAGCAACACACTCACCGCCTTCCTGAGACCCAACACATCCAAGGAGATCCTTTGGTGGTCTTTTTTTAAGCATTCTGACTGCTCTTTGGTCTACTGACCATGAGACCAAGAGATATCGTATTAAGTAAGTATTTTTCTTTATGGATTTTGGTGTTGGTGAGGAGCTTTGGTAGTTTTTTAAGATGTCATCTGTCCTGTACTGAGTGTCAGTGCTTGGACCTCCTCCTCCTTTTTTAAATGTCTACATCTTTGCACATTATATTTGCACTGGTGAGCTGCAATCAAACTCTAATACACTGTTCTACTTAAATTATTCTTCTGTACATTTTTTATATTTATAATTGTTTTTGTCTGTGTGGAGGGAAACTAGCAAAGTAAGAACTTCATTGCTCAGTGTTACCGCCGTGTTTTTACTGTGCACACGACAGGCTCAGGGACAGTTTCATCCCCCAGGCCATAAGACTCTTAAACTGCACATCGTCTGCCATCAACTTTGCACTGCCCTTTTCGCACCTCTCTGCTGTACATTTTATTTTATCTTATTATATTTTTCTTAGTTGAATATACCTTATTTTTATTTATATTTATATTTTCTACGTACTTGCTTGCCGGCGTGTTTTTATTGATATTGTTAGCAGTGTTACTGGGACCAGAGACATACGACTTTGAATCTTTGAAATAAACATCTTGAATCTTGATTCCATCAGAGAGCAGGAAACATGTTCCTTCTGCAGAGCACCTTTGGGCACCTGGACTAACTCATGACATTACTATGTCGTGACATACTGCAGTTTCTCTTCCTGCAGGTCTTCTTCTGGCTGTTAATCATTACAGTATGGGCAGTAATCATCTTTTTCCTGCTCATCAACCACAGCTGCACCGCAGGAATCACACACACACCTACACACCTTTGTAGATGCGTCCGAGCCCTCTGTAGTCCATTTGGTCTGAACAGTTGAAAACGACCACGTACTTGCCCAGACAGCGGCCCATGTCTTTGGTGGTCTCCGTCTTACCTGGAAACACACAAACGGCTGAATTAGAGCAACACAAAGTCAGCGTGACAGCGTTTCACCAGAAACACACGACGTGCCGTCACCTGTTCCCGCCGGGCCGGCCGGAGCTCCGCCCATACTCATCCCCAGAGCCTGGGACAGCGTTATGTAGCACCTGCACAGAGAGGTCACACGTTCAGCTCTCTGAAGGCATCACCTTAACAACCATCAGCCAGCAGGCAGGTGTCAGGTGTACCTGTCCGTCAGCGGCGTGATGACCAGCCGGTCCGTGCAGCCCAGGTATTCATTGCAGTAGCTGAACTCCACATCTGTAATTTGGATGACACACCTGTCCGTCTCCTCTAGGAAGTAAAATCTTGACTGTTTTTGCCACTCAAAGTCCGACGCAGACCGAACGTTCAGACGCACCTGATCAAGGTAATAAAGCATCATAGAAAAGAGTTCTTTGATCGATATCACGGCGCGGTGTCTGCGCTCAGTCCACCCACCAGCTCGTCGAAGATGTCTCTCTGGTGGACGTGGATGGTGATGAGCGTTTCGTACTTGGTCCTCTCGTTCCTGCTCAGCTCCCTGGTCGTCATGTCGATCAGCTCGTTGAGGAGGTCCAGGAACTTCTGATTGATCGTCTGCATGATCTGTAAGCCAATCAAATAAGAGACAGTGAGAGGAAGCAGATCTGCATCATAACGAATCCCTTCTGTCCCCGTTTTCAAAATAAAAGCACCTTCTTGTCAGACTTGCTGAGGACGAGCGCGTCCTCTGCGTCTCTGGTCCAGATCATCTGGATTCCCAGCAGGCCGACCTGAGCCGGAAACGCCGACTGGAAGTCCAGCAGCTTCAGTCCCGGATCAGTGACGGCCAGGTAGGCCTGCCGGATGATGGCATGGAGGGTCTGCCTCACTCCTGCGAGCAGCTGCCCTAACCACACCTCCACGTTCCCCTGGAGGAGACAAGTCCACTCACACACCTGCAGCCTTCACATCACCTATGAGTTCAGCACTACAACACACCTGTTCTTATCAGCAGGTATGTGTCTTAAACCCTGAATTAAGGTGTAGGAGCCTCGTGTGTTTAGGATTTGGTGGCTCTCAGGCTGGACTCTGACAAAGTGGTTGGGATGTTGGGTGAGGTGAGGTGTGTACCTGTGCCAGGACAGGTGAGCTCAGCTCCACACTTTCTCCTTCCTGAGACTGAAAGCTGACCACCTGGTCGTAGGTTTTCTCGCTGAAAACAACTCTGTTAACGTTGTCGAACAGACTGAGCAGGTGAGCCTGAGAGAAAGCAAAGTGACGGAGAGAGAGAGAGAAGAAACAGACATTAGACACACCTGTGTGTCCTCACCCGTGTGTCCTCACCCGTGTGTCCTCACCCGTGTGTCCTCACCCGTGTGTCCTCACCCGTGTGTCCTCACCTGTGTGTCCTCACCCGTGTGTCCTCACCCGTGTGTCCTCACCTGTGTGTCCTCACCCGTGTGTCCTCACCCGTGTGTCCTCACCCGTGTGTCCTCACCCGTGTGTCCTCACCTGTGTGTCACCTGTGTGTCCTCACCCGTGTGTCCTCACCCGTGTGTCCTCACCTGTGTGTCACCCGTGTCTCCTCACCTGTGTGTCACCCGTGTCTCCTCACCCGTGTGTCACCTGTGTCTCCTCACCTGTGTGTCACCCGTGTGTCCTCACCTGTGTGTCACCTGTGTGTCACCTGTGTGTCACCTGTGTGTCCTCACCCGTGTGTCCTCACCCGTGTGTCCTCACCTGTGTGTCACCCGTGTGTCACCTGTGTCTCCTCACCCGTGTGTCACCTGTGTCTCCTCACCTGTGTGTCACCCGTGTGTCCTCACCTGTGTCTCCTCACCTGTGTGTCACCTGTGTGTCCTCACCTGTGTGTCCTCACCCGTGTGTCCTCACCTGTGTGTCCTCACCCGTGTGTCTCCTCACCCGTGTGTCTCCTCACCTGTGTGTCACCTGTGTGTCACCTGTGTGTCCTCACCCGTGTGTCACCTGTGTCTCCTCACCTGTGTCTCCTCACCCGTGTGTCACCTGTGTCTCCTCACCTGTGTCTCCTCACCTGTGTGTCACCCGTGTGTCCTCACCTGTGTGTCCTCACCCGTGTGTCCTCACCCGTGTGTCCTCACCCGTGTGTCCTCACCCGTGTGTCCTCACCCGTGTGTCCTCACCCGTGTGTCACCCGTGTGTCACCTGTGTCTCCTCACCTGTGTGTCACCCGTGTGTCCTCACCTGTGTCTCCTCACCTGTGTGTCCTCACCTGTGTGTCCTCACCCGTGTGTCACCTGTGTGTCCTCACCCTTGTGTCACCTGTGTCTCCTCACCTGTGTCTCCTCACCCGTGTCTCCTCACCCGTGTGCTGTTACCTGTATGGTGTGGGAGTCTGAGGCTTGGCCCAGGATCTCCAGCAGGGCGGGGTCAGACACGAAGAAGAAGCGAGGGAACACCAGGCGCTTCTTCTCCAGGTAACCAGAGAGGGACTTCTGGCAGAGCTCCAGCTGCTCCAGCAGGTGAGGCAGCAGCTGGAGGAGGACAGAAGATCCCGGTTTGAATCAAAGGATGAATCCTAACAGGTGTGGTGTTGCTCAGAGGCACGAGGGCAGCACCTGGCTGAGCGTCTCGTCCCCCACGCAGCACTGCACCACGTTGGGGAGCTCGTGCGCTCGCTGCATGATCCTCTGCCACGACTTGTCGATGCTCTGGAAGCGTTTGGCCTCCTGCACGAGGGAGAGACGCCGTTAAGCTGCGTCGAGCGCGAAGACGAGGAGACATTAAGAGAGTCACCCGAGTCACCTGAGGCAGCTGCTTGGCGATGTCTCCGCCCACGAACACCGCCTCCAGGTAGACCCACAGGTTCTGCACCGACAGCCACTTCTCCACCATCTCCGAGGTGTTGGACAGCTTCTGGACCCACAGCTGGATGGACGGCTTGAACGGGGCGTTGTACCTGAGGAGGAGGAGCAGACCTTCATCCATCCATCATCCATCAATTCATCCATCCATCCACCATCAATTCATCCATCCATCATCCATCCATCATCCATCAATTCATCCATCCATCATCCATCCATCATCCATCAATTCATCCATCCATCATCCATCAATTCATCCATCCATCATCCACCTCTCTCTCTCTCTCTCTCTTCTATTCTTTCCATTTCATTCCTCACTTGTTTATTTTCTTTTTCTTGCTTCTTCATCTTTTCTGTTGTTGCCTTCTTCTCTTTCTTCTGAGTCTCTCATCTGCTTTTCTTTTTCCTTCTAGTCCTTCCTTTTCTCCTTTCATAGTCCTCTCCTCCCTTCCATCCTTTCATGTCCTGTGTCTCCTCCTTCCTTCCTGTTGCTCATTTCTAAAGTGAACTTTTATTTACCTTTCCACTCTCTCTCCTTTCTGTCTTCTATCCATTTCATCCTCTCTTGCCCTTTAGGTTTATCTCAGTTCTTTCTTTCTTGCCCTCTCTCCGCCCCTCCACCCTTTGGCTCTGCCCTGCCCCCCACCTGTTGCTCAGCAGCGACGTCAGCACCATCAGACTGTCCTCCATCATGGAGACCTTCTCGGCGGCGTCGGCTCCCCTCAGCAGCAGCTCTCCTCGGGTCCTGAAGGTGGCGAAGGCGAGCGTGTGGCCGCTCCACTCGGCCACCACGTCCCTCAGCTTGGCCTCGATGTCTCGCTCCTTCACGGCGCTGATGCAGACGTCCTGAAACACACGGGAACGATCGGCCGAGGAGCGTCTCCAGAGGTTCTACCATTATTCCACTTCTTAGAAAAACCAGCCTAGAGAATGAACCTCTGACCTTTCAGGAACATTTTTAACTTCTCAGGGTTTTAAAGTCATTCCCAGTTTTTCTGGATCATCTAATCACACATTTACCCTGAACCTTTAAAGGTTATTCCACCTTTTCTGGATTGTTTCTGTATTTTGGGATTACTGACATTTTTCCTTCATCTTTAATTCTAAATTTTCAAAATGATTCTCGTCTTTCTGTCACCACTTCTGACTTCTGCAGTTATTTTAATCTCATAAATTAACTTCCCCTTGACTTCTCTGGATTATTGAAACTTTTCCTTGATTATAGCAGATTTTTCTGGATTATTCTTGACTTTTTATGGTGATTCCCATCTTTTCCAGATTGCAGAAGTTTCCCAGATTACTCCTGACTTTTGATTGTTATCTTGGATATTTCAGGGTTGCTCTCAACTTTTCTCAGGATTTAAAAGAAAAACAAGTGAACAAATATCTCAATCAAAAGACAAGTTCTGAGGAGGAAGAAGTCAGCTGACATTCGTACATTAATTAATTGGATCAATATGGATCAATATGGATCCTCAGTGTTGTCGGCGTGACTACCTCAATGTCCTCTTTGAACGGGAGCAGCGGCGCCTCCATGAGGTCTCTGAGGGAGAAACTCTCCGACTCCACCTGGAGACTGTGACCAGTCAGCTCACCCACACGGGTCCAGTGGCGCGGCAGCATGGCCTGAAGGAAACAGTCAGACAGTCAGACAGACAGACAGACAGACAGACAGACAGACAGACAGGCAGACAGACAGGCAGACAGACAGGCAGGCCCCCACCTTGTTGGCCATCATGTAGAGCAGAGGGCAGGTCTCAGTGAAGTCGTCGATGGTCTTCTTCAGATCTCTGAAGGCCTGCCACTCCTTCAGCGCCTTCGGAAGCTTCCGGATCCTGAAAACACAGCAGGAGACGCAGGGAGGGATGAAGCTGCACGACCAGCGCTGACACAAACTTATTTTTTGACTGCATAACATGAAAGAATTTAAATGTACGTACTTTCATTTGTTGCCGGGATGATATCAGTCTTAATGCATAACTGATTTTTAATCCTGGGCTCTGTTTTTACACATCCTGGTGTCTGAATGACTGGTAGGTAGTAAAAGTGTTATAGCCATTATATCGCTCTATGTGCACACACCAGACTACATTCACTAAAACAGGGATTTTACATGAAAGTTGTTGGTCAACTGCTGCTTCGATCAGTTAGTTTGTTTGTGCTATTTTGAGACTTTGGTGTTTTAAAGGGTTAGCTGACATACAACACAATGTCTGTGTGACACACAAAACTCAAACAAACAGACCCATCGAGGCAGCAGCAGACCAGCAGCTCCTGTGTCCTGTTCTCTAAAATCCCTGTTTTAGTGAATGTAGTCTGGTGTGTGTGCTGTTTGTGGTTAAACCAAAAGGATCTTCCAGGTCTCTCTCTGTAGGGATCCTTTCCATGATGCTGTCACACACTTAGAATAACACTCTGAGCCTGTCAGTGGATCAAACAAGCTCTTTTAGTGGACCTACTGTGATCAGGTGCAGTTGATCAGACAGATGTGGACAGAGAGGACCCAGGGTTAAAAAATAAAAAAAGTTCTCCTTTAATGTATTTTACTAAATAAATATTTAAATAACATGTTACCCTGCTGTACCTGTTCTGGAAGTCCTGCAGCTCAGTGTTGATCTTCTCGATGTTGAGGTCGGCCCACAGGATGTCGTAGTAGCCGGCCACGCTGTCGATGACGGAGCTGTACAAGGTGTAGAGTCTGGAGAGCAGAGAGAGCTCCCTCTTGATCCTCTGCAGCTCTGGATACTCTGCGGGGGGGAGAGGGCTGATCAGGAGGGGGGAGGAGGAGGAGCAGGAAAACGTGAAGTAAAGCCACTCATACCGTTAACAGGAAGCCCAAACAGCTCCTCTCCTCCAGAGTAGGTGGTGTACTTCCTCCACAGCTGATCAAACTCAGCCTGGAAACTCTGCAGCCGCTCGCTGGCCTCCGCTGGAGCGACGCCCTCCACCCCCGGGCCCCTGCCAACACACACCGTCACTTCTCTGCACACGTATGACTACACACCACCGAGGCCGCGTCCCTGATGTGTGAGCACCTGTGGTCGTACGCCGCGGAGAAGCTCTGAACGTGGCTCTGGAAGCTCTGCACCGCAGTCAGCAGGTCGGCCTTCATGCTGGGCTGGATCTTCACCAGAGTGTTCTGGTTCTGCACCACCTGAGACCACAACACACACTTTAGCCCTCCTCCGGATCCACACTCGTTCAACTATTTAAAACCACAGAGAAGCAGCGAAACGAGAAAAGACACATCAGAAATAACATTGTGACATAAGAGAAGTGACTCTTATACATGAGGAGAGGGACAAACTTCTACTTTCTAAAACTCACCAGGACAGAAGTGCACACACAGACACACACACACGTTCAAAATCAAATCACAGTTCGTTTACAATTAATGTTGGTCATTTTCAGCTGCGTTAAAGTTTTCTTCCACTCTCACTTGTTTTGTTTCCGGCTTGAGACCATAATGGAGATAAAAGACCACCAACAGCCGGTAACACTGAGGGAGGGGACACACCGGCTACACTGCTCATGCTGCTGGACGTTCAAAGCTTCATTGATGATCTGCTTGTAATCAGGATATTTGTTTTCTGACCTCACCCCCCCCCTCCCTCCCTCCCTCCCTCCCTCCCCCCGGCGTCTCACCAGGGCGCTGAGGTTCTTCCAGGCGTACGTCAGGCCGTCCACGCGCTCGGCGTTCCCGTCACTGAAGAGAAGCTCATGTTTGTTGAGCAGAGCGAAGGATTCCTCCACGGGACCGATGGTGGTGTCGATACGAACCTCCGCCTCCCGGACCTCAAACAGGACGGAGAGAAGGAGTGATGAAGGAGAGATGAAGGAGAGATGAAGGAGAGATGGAGTGATGAAGGAGAGATGAAGGAGTGATGAAGGAGAGAGGAAGGAGTGATGAAGGAGAGATGAAGGAGTGATGGAGGAGAGATGAAGGAGAGATGGAGTGATGAAGGAGAGATGAAGAAGAGATGAAGGAGTGATGGAGGAGTGATGAAGGAGAGATGAAGGAGAGATGGAGGAGTGATGAAGGAGAGATGAAGGAGTGATGAAGGAGAGATGAAGGAGTGATGGAGGAGTGATGAAGGAGTGATGAAGGAGAGATGAAGGAGAGATGGAGTGATGAAGGAGAGATGAAGAAGAGATGAAGGAGTGATGAAGGAGAGATGAAGGAGAGATGGAGGAGTGATGAAGGAGAGATGAAGGAGAGATGGAGGAGTGATGAAGGAGAGATGAAGGAGTGATGAAGGAGAGATGAAGGAGTGATGAAGGAGAGATGAAGAAGAGATGAAGGAGTGATGAAGGAGAGATGAAGGAGAGATGAAGGAGAGATGAAGGAGTGATGAAGGAGAGATGGAGTGATGAAGGAGAGATGAAGGAGAGATGAAGGAGTGATGAAGGAGTGATGAAGGAGTGATGAAGGAGAGATGAAGGAGAGATGAAGAAGAGATGAAGGAGTGATGAAGGAGAGATGAAGGAGTGATGAAGGAGTGATGAAGGAGAGATGGAGTGATGAAGGAGAGATGAAGGAGTGATGAAGGAGAGATGAAGGAGAGATGAAGGAGAGATGGAGTGATGAAGGAGAGATGAAGAAGAGATGAAGGAGTGATGAAGGAGAGATGAAGGAGAGATGGAGGAGTGATGAAGGAGAGATGAAGGAGTGATGGAGGAGTGATGAAGGAGAGATGAAGGAGTGATGAAGGAGAGATGAAGGAGTGATGAAGGAGAGATGGAGGAGTGATGAAGGAGAGATGAAGGAGAGATGGAGGAGTGATGAAGGAGTGATGAAGGAGTGATGAAGGAGAGATGAAGGAGTGATGAAGGAGAGATGAAGGAGTGATGAAGGAGAGATGAAGGAGAGATGGAGGAGTGATGAAGGAGTGATGAAGGAGAGATGGAGGAGTGATGAAGGAGTGATGAAGGAGAGATGAAGGAGTGATGAAGGAGAGATGAAGGAGTGATGAAGGAGAGATGAAGGAGAGATGGAGGAGTGATGAAGGAGTGATGAAGGAGTGATGAAGGAGAGATGGAGGAGAGATGAAGAAGAGATGAAGGAGTGATGAAGGAGAGATGAAGGAGAGAGAGATGAAGGAGTGATGAAGGAGTGATGAAGAAGTGATGAAGAAGTGATGAAGGAGAGATGAAGAAGAGATGAAGGAGTGATGAAGGAGAGATGGAGTGATGAAGGAGAGATGAAGGAGAGATGAAGGAGTGATGAAGGAGTGATGAAGGAGAGATGGAGGAGAGATGAAGAAGAGATGAAGGAGTGATGAAGGAGAGATGAAGGAGGGAGAGATGAAGGAGAGATGGAGGAGTGATGAAGAAGTGATGAAGAAGTGATGAAGGAGAGATGAAGAAGAGATGAAGGAGTGATGAAGGAGAGATGAAGGAGTGATGAAGAAGTGATGAAGAAGTGATGAAGGAGAGATGAAGAAGAGATGAAGGAGAGATGAAGGAGAGATGAAGGAGTGATGAAGAAGTGATGAAGAAGTGATGAAGGAGAGATGAAGAAGAGATGAAGGAGTGATGAAGAAGTGATGAAGAAGTGATGAAGGAGAGATGAAGAAGAGATGAAGGAGTGATGAAGAAGTGATGAAGAAGAGATGAAGAAGTGATGAAGAAGTGATGAAGGAGAGATGAAGGAGAGATGAAGAAGAGATGAAGGAGTGATGAAGAAGTGATGAAGAAGAGATGAAGGAGTGATGAAGAAGTGATGAAGAAGTGATGAAGGAGAGATGAAGGAGTGATGAAGGAGAGATGAAGGAGTGATGAAGAAGTGATGAAGAAGTGATGAAGGAGAGATGAAGGAGAGATGAAGAAGTGATGAAGAAGTGATGAAGAAGTGATGAAGGAGAGATGAAGAAGAGATGAAGGAGAGATGAAGAATGAATAAATGATTGACAGAACAGATTGAGATAGAAGTCAGTGAGTTAGAAGTAGAGATAAAAGTTCAGCCTGTCAATAATCAATGAGCACACAGCAGTTCATTATTTCACTGATTGATCAGTGATTGATTGAACAGCCAATCAGACGCCGGCTGACCTCTCTGAGCGCCGCCATGGCTCCTCGGACGTCCTCCAGGTCTGCGATTGGCCGCTGCAGGCGCTTCGTCATCCCGTCCACGAACGAGAAGACGTCGTCCATGTGGGCGGCGGCCCGGCGGTGCAGCACGCCGCCAAAGGCCCGTTTCCAGAGGCCACACTCCTGAGCGAGCGCCAGCCTCAGCGGCTCCGTGTCGAGGACGAGCGGCCCCACCGTGCGGAGCGGGGGCAGCTCCGAGATCTGCGCCTCCAGCTTCTGCAGACGCAGCGAGGCATCATGGGTAAAGAGACACTTTAATGGAGCTTTAATGGCGCGATGAAGAGGAGACTCACTGAGTAGAAGGAGATCTGAGAGCTGAACTCTGTCAGGGAGGGGTCGGACTGCAGGAAGGCCTGGACCTGCTCCTCTGGGTCCTAAACACACCTGCCGTTAGTCCAGCTCATCATCATCATCACCAATCATCATCATCATCATCATCATCACACACACCTGGAGCCACAGAGGTGAGAAGTGAGTGAGCTCATTCAGAGTGTCGGCAGCCTGAGCTCTCAGAGACGACACGATGGAGCCGAGCTGGACCACCAACCTGCTCCAGACAACACCATCATCACCATCACCATCACCATCATCACCATCACCATCATCACCACCATCAGGGGCTGTGAACACTGGTTTGTTATCAGCTTCACTCCGTTTTAACAGCAGCAACATTTATCAAAGTATCAGAAACATCTGAAGTCCAATAAGGTGTTTGTCTTCTTTGGGACTCAGGTGTGTGTTTTTATTTGTTCAGGAGGATCAGAGTGTTATTCTAAGTGTGTGACAGCATCATGGAAAGGATCCCTACAGAGAGAGACCTGGAAGATCCTTTTGGTTTAACCACAAACAGCACACACACCAGACTACATTCACTAAAACAGGGATTTTACATGAAAGTTGCTGGTGTGCTGCTGCTTGGATCAGTTAGCTTGTTTGTGTTGTTGTGTGACTTTGGTGTTTTAAAGGGTTAATTCAGATCCCACATGATATCATTGTGACACACATTAACAAACAAACTAATTGATGGAGGCAGCAGCAGAGCAGCAGCTCCTGTGTTCTGTTCTCTAAAATCCCTGTTTTAGTGAATGTAGTCTGGTGTGTGTGCTGTTTGTGGTTAAACCAAAAGGATCTTCCAGGTCTCTCTCTGTAGGGATCCCTCTTAGTTGGTGAGCTAAAAGTTACCAGCCAATGAAAAGGCAAAGAAACCTGCATTACTGTCCATCTAAAAACCTGATTCAGGACTGGACTGCTGGACTGACTTGGTGACGTCTCTGTGCTCGGCCAGCTGTCTGTCCAGAGGCCGCAGCACCGGTGGCTTCACCGGGATGTCGTCTCCTGCATCCCGACCCGCCGCCTGCTCCACCTGGCAGACAGAAGAACGCCGGACTGTGATTGGCTGTCCGGTAAACCAGATGAGTGAGTTTATTGACCAGCGTACCTGCTGCTGTCTGTACTGCAGATGACAGTGAGTCCACAGAGGGATGTCTTTAGTCACAGACAGCACGGCGCTCACCAGCCTGTTCACTGCACTCTGAAACACACAACACACACACTCATGGTCTACCTGCACCCCCCCACAGTGGTAAATGTCAGGCAGCTTATTAAGACATGCCGGTAAAGGTACGTAGACGTCCAAACAGCCTCCATATGTGATTCTGCTGCACGAGCATCAGGGAGGTGCTCTCTGCATGGGAGAGCGGCCGTGCTCTGTAATTTCTCCTCCCAGAAATGAAAACCATAATGTAAGACAGGACAAAACATTACAGGAGATGAAGGAAAGGTTACAGGTAACAACAGAAACCCAACTGATTGTAAAATAAGAGTTTCAGCCTCCATCCGTCACCGTCAGACAGTTTCTACAGAACATTAAGACGTCACAGTAAAGTCCACCTTTGACCTCGTGAATATTAAATGTCATCATTAGCCATCTGATTCTTGACTTATGGCCAAAGATGTGTTTTGTGAGCTCACAGCGATCATCAGTTCATCTTTGAGTCCAAGTGGACGTTTGTGCCAAATTCCCTCGAGATGTTCCTGAGATATATCGCTCTCAAGAATCGATCAAACAACAAATACAACAAAGGTATCGTGTTCTGCGTCCAGCAGAGCGGAAACGAGACACGTAAACGTAAAGAAAAGGTCAGATGACAGCGAGGATCCTCTCTCTGCTGCGTTTGGGTGTCGGTGCTTGATTTCATGCACCTGTTGGTGGGCGAGTCGGAGGCAGCAGGAGCCTCCACAGCGTCTCTGCTGACATTCACTTCCATTAGAGACTCTTTAAGACCCTTTAATACCAGATAGACTGTCACTTAATACCACGTTCACAACTATACCATGAAAAAGAGAAATGGAGACACAGAAGGAACAACAAGGCCTCGAATTTTATATTATTAAGTTGCATTCCAGTGCTTTCCAGCTGTAACCATAGTTACCATTCTGATGACTGTATTTAAGCTTCAGGTAGTAAAAATGAAGGAAAGTATATATTTTTAATATCTTTACTTAACTATTTGCATATTTTGAAACTGAATTTCAAACATAAAACAATTATAATAACTACTTCACTAAATTTGAAGTTCGAGTCCGATAACCAGACTTAACGTTGAACAAAGCAGAAGAAACACGGACTGACAATGTTTCTCACGTTCTCTTCATTCAAACGGTCCCCGTACGGTTTATGGGAGCAGCAGAGGTACCTGAATGTCGTCCAGGCTGGGCCTCAGGACGATGTTGGGGATGGCGAGCTGGATGGAGGCTCTGAAGAGAGGAGGAGGAGGAGGAGGAGCTGAGCGGCTGCTGCAGGAGGACGGCTGGTATTTGGGGACATGGAGTCTCCTCCTCAGGGCGTCCAGAGAGGATCTGGTGGCTGAGAGGAGACCATCTTCTGTTTTTACCTGTTCAATACATGTTCTTCTTACCTTTAACGAGCCCCTGTTCCATTTTATTTCAACAGAGACATCTGAATCTAGAAATCTAGATCTGTGAATCCTTCCTGACAGCAGGAGAACTTTACTGCAGGAGTCTCACTTGAGCGTCTTATTTTGAAGGAAGGAAGGAAGGCGGGAGGGAGGAAGGAAGGAAGGAAGGCTGGCTGACCTTTGACCAGGGCCTCGGTGTTACGATGGCAGAGCTGACCAATCAGGTTGTAGAAACGACAAGGAAGACACGACAGACAGCGAGTCTTCTGTTTGGAGTCTGGATGGAGACACTGGAAGGATCCCTGAGGAGGAGGAGGAGGAGGAGGAGGAGGAGGAGGAGGAGGAAGAGGAAGAGGAGGAGGAAAAGTAATTAATGACAAACTAACGTTTAGTTTTTGACCAAATGCTCTTCAGTGTGTGTGTGTGTGTGTGTGTTACCTCCAGATTAACTGTCTCTGTCGTCTTCATCTTCCTCTTCAGCTCCTCAATCAGCTCAAACACATATTTCTCTACCTGCTGACTCTGCCTACACACACACACACACACACACACACACACACACACAGTAACAGAAGTGGGCGTGGCCACAGCGACATCATTCATTTTCTTGTAAACCGCCATTTTGAAGCCTTCAGTCTGGCTTCATGGGCGCCGCCATCTTGGTTTTTTGGAGCCAGGAGTGACGTCTGTCCCCTGATTGGTCAGACAGACATCAGACAACCACAAAACAATCAAACACGCTGATCTTCAGTTTTACCAGCTCAGAGCGACGGCAGCAGCTCGGACTGAGCTGTCTGTCTGCAGCAGGAGGCGCTGAGGTGAGACAGGGTCCTCAGGCAGGACCAGCAGACAGCAGGACGACATGGACTGAAGCAGCCGGCCGACGCGACACTCCAGCAGGTCTGCGGCAGCTTTGGACACCTGATCCAGGTGGTCCAGAGCCGGCCTGACACTCTGGATGACTGAGCAGGGCAGACACAGGTGTTACCTCTGCTCCACTGGAGGAAACAAGGTGCTTATTGATCCATGATTGGTTTTCATTCGGCCGTCTGCTGCTGCTGCTCACATGAATCGGCGTTGAGAGCGGTCCAGGACAGAGTGGTGAGTCCAGGAGAGAGCGCCGCCTCCACCCGGCCGACGAAGGGCTGCATCAGAGGGAGGAGGACGGGGGGGATCCTGGAGACCAGCGAGCGGTAGTCCTGGAGCAGCTGCAGCAGCCTGGACCCCCGGAGCAGAGAGACAGACAGACAGACAGACAGACAGACAGGCATCACCTGACCCGCTGCGTCAGCCGGGTGAAGTGGAGGACGGACACCAGTAAACAGCCGCTCTCACCGCTCGTGCAGAGCTTTGACCTCTGCTCCCCTGGACGCCATCTTTAGGACGACCTTCGGCACGCTGGCCCCCAGTCTGGTCATCCACCGGGCCTCCTGCAGCACCTCCAGCACCGCGGGGTCCAGGTTCACCATCAGCTCCTGGGGGGGGACGGACGGAGAGTGGGTTCAACATGAAAACCACCAACAGACAGAGGAGGACGGAAACAGAGCTAAGCTAAGATAAGCTAAGCTAAGCTAAGCTAAACTGAGCTGAAAAGATCAGTACTGACACTCTGACCTGAAAAAGGCAGCAAACAGTCAGATAAACACCAGTCAGTCAACCTTCGGTCACCTTGCTGCTCTCGTGTCTGGCCAGCAGGGCGGCGCTCAGGCGGAGCGGCACCGTCTCTGCCTCCTGACTCCAGACCTGCAGGTGCAGCAGCTCGTCCTGCAGCAGCACGGCGGCCATCTTGTTATAGCTCCGGATCACTTTAGTCAGCTCTGGTCCCTGACAGACAGACAGGCAGGCAGGGAGGGAGAGAGAGACAGGCAGGGAGGGAGAGAGAGAAACAGTCATGGAGGAAGGGAGGGAGAGAGATACAGGCAGACAGACAGACAGACAGGCGGACAGAGAGACAGACAGACAGGCAGACAGACAGGCGGACAGAGAGACAGACGGACAGACAGACAGACGGGCAGAGACAGACAGAGAGACAGACAGACAGAGACAGACAGACAGTCAGTCAAACAGAGGCAGACAGACGGACAGAGAGACAGACGGACAGAGACAGAGACAGTCAGGGACAGACAGACAGACAGACAGACAGACGTTCTACCTTGAGGACGTCGAGCTTTGTCTTCAGCACCAACATGGGAGCTTCGACCTTCCTGAAGAGCTGACGACACCACAGGATCCTCCCCGCCACCTGAGAGGGAGACGGGCAGACAGACAGACAGACAGACAGACAGACAGGTGATGCCTCTGACCGGTCACCAAGTGGACTGACAGAAACATCTGACTCTGGATGAGTGAGCAGAAACACAGCTGGCTCTCTGTTTATCTTCTTACAGATAAAAGCAGGAAATGACCTGCAGATCAATCAGGGACAAACAAGTGGTAATGCTAGTGATGGCAGAGTCAGTGAGACAGGCTGTGAGTGAGACAGGTGTCAGTACGGGGGGCAGGTTGCGTCCGGTGGGGGGTCTGTCCCTCTGTCGCTGGTAGGTCTTCCTCAGCAGCTCCAGCTCTCTGCCGTAGCGCTGCAGCAGCAGCAGGTGGTGCTGCCTCAGGTCCAGACGGGCCGCCGGGCCGCATTCAAACACCGTCAGCAGCTCCAGCATCCGCTCCGTCTGAAACACACACACACACACACTCTCACACACACACTTCAGCATGAGGTTCACACACATGAGGCTGATGGCGTCCGACTCACAGTGAGAGACTGCTGGAACCAAAAGTCCAGCAGAGACTGAAGAGACTGGAACAAAGCCTGGACCTGGAGCTGGAAGTCTGCATAGTCACTGTCGAACTGACAGACACACACAGACACACACACACACACACACACACACACACACACACACACACACACACACACACACACTTGTTACCACAGGCTCTGTAACAGAAGTGGGCGTGGCCCCGGCAACATCATTCATTTTCTTGTAAACCGCCATTTTGAAGCCTTCAGTCTGGCTTCATGGGCGCCACCATCTTGGTTTTTTGGAGCCAGAAGTGACGTCTGTTCCACAAAGACCTCCTCTGATTGGTTCCGGCAGCGGCAGCTTTGGACACCCGATCCAGGTGGTCCAGGTGGTCCAGGTGGACTCACACTCTGTATGACTGGACTACAACATGACCCTGATGTTTGTAAAGGGGCAGTTTACTCTATTTTAGTTCATTTGACTAAAGTGCAGCGCAGCACCTTTCAGTCAGTGAGAGAAGCCTTCAGAGCCGCTCTGACCTCTGACCTCTGACCTCTGACCCCTTCAGGACCGTCTGTCGCTGCCACAGACTGCAGCCTGATGCTCACGTGATGATGGTGATCTTTCCAAATCCAGCTGCCAGGAAAAGTCACCACAACATGCAAAAGCTTACGCAGAACCGAAGGACGTCAGTCTGGATCGACTTCTACGTCAACAGAGCTCCGTCAGATCCACACTGTTTTAGTTTCACTGCTTCTGCTGCTCTTTTATTTAAGGATGGCCGCATTACCTCCAGCCTGCGCAGGTCCAGGACGTCGTAGGTCTTGGACTTGGTCGTGGAGACGATGGTCTGGTAGCGGACGTAGATCTTCTCGGCGCCCTCCACCTGGAACACAGCGCCTCCGATTGATCGACACACCGAACAGTTTTACGTCAGCACACATTTTATCTGACTTTATCTTTAGGCTGATGAGTTTGGGATCTATTGACACAGTTAGATTATTATTTAAGATAAGATTTAAGATATCGTTTATTGATCCCTCAGTGGGGAAAGTTTGCTGTTAGAGCAGCTCATGGGGAAACAGACAAAGCACTCAGTTAAAGAGATAGAAAACTAAATAAACATATTATCCTAATAATAATGATTGACTGTGATGTTAACAGTGGAGCAGGAACCTTCATGTGCTGCACCGCAGACAGACTCTCCAGTGAAGACGCCATGTCAGCGATCTTCTCCAGGCGCCTGCAGAAAGCATCGAACTTCCCGAAGATGTAGTTCTCACTGAGGACAGGAAGGAGAGCGTCACACAGGAAGTGACATCAGGAACAGGGGGAGGAGCTGCGGCTCACCTGAAGTCGAACGGTCTGCTCGGCGGGGGGGTTTGTCTCAGCTGGTCTCTGACGCTGCGGAAGCTCCTCTGATACTCAACATTCAGGAGACAACAGGAAGAGATCCTCTGTAGCAGTACAGGCCTGAGACACACACACACACACACACACACACACACACACACACACAGACACACACACACAGACACACACACACAGACACACACACACACACACACACACACACACACACACACACACACACACACACACACAGACAGACAGACACACACACAGAGACACACACACACACACACACACACACACACACACACACACACACACACACAGAGACACACACACACACACACAGACACAGAGACACACACACACACACACACACAGAGACACACAGACACACACACACACACACACACACACAGACACACACAGACACACACACACACAGAGACACACAGACACACACACACACACACACACACACACAGAGACACATACACACACTCACACACACACACACACACAGAGACATACACACAGACACACACACACACACACACAGAGACACAGAGACACACAGACACACACACACAGACACACAGACACACACACACACACACAGAGACACAGAGACACACACACACACACACACACAGAGACACAGACACACACACACACACACACACACACACAGAGACACACGATGATAATGATGATGATGATGCTGATGAAGATGGTGTCCCGGCGGTCTGCTCTACCTGTCGTGCTCCCACACTCGGGCCACGCCCTGCGACAGGTAGCTCCTGCAGGCTCCCACCATCTGGTTGGTGACCTTGAGCAGCAGCGAGGTCGTCCTCTCCGAGCCGCCGTAGTGCCGAGACACGGCGTGGATCATCCGCACGGCGGCCATCAGGGCGGGGACGTGCCGCAGCATCCCGGTCTGACGGAGGGGACAGGAAAACAGGTGGAGGAGGGACGTTAGTGACATGATTCAGGGCCGCTTCACCCCCTTCTTAAAGAAAATAGACCCTCCTTGGATTGAGGGCTCTAATCTACACACTTTAAACTATTGTAGTTCATCTATATTCTCTTTTTATGTGTTTCCAGGTGTTGAGATACCTGAACCTCTCTCCTTTATTTATCCTCCTGCAGCACTTTGTTCTTTTCTTTCTCCCTTTCTGTCGTTTTAAACGTGTGGAGACCAAACACAGAGCAAAAAGACCTTTTTACCGGAGAGCACTTCGCCAGCGGTCCGAAGAACCTGTCCAGGGTGTAGAGAAACTTCACATTGTCCTTCGCCTCGTTGGCCACGACCGTGATGTCCCCGTCCTTAAACAATCAGTCAGTCAATCAATCAATCAATCAATCAATCAATCATGATATTAGCAACAGAGTTTCCTATCAGTTTGAAGTGGATCGGCTCAGACCAGCTCTCTCCAGCTGCGAAGAAGTCGAGACTTGGTGACCTGCAGAACTCCCAGAATCCTTTTCACATGAGGACGCTTCACCTCCTCCATCAGACTGACACACACACACACACACACACACACACACACACACTTTATTGATTAGCAGAGCGAAGACAAAGTGATCGATCAGATCAGAGCCTCCCCGCTGAGCGTCCACCTGTTGAAGGTCACCATGCGTCTCTTCCAGTGCTCCAGCTCGGCTGACGGTCCCACGTCGTCGGCCTCCTTCCTCATCTGCTCGCTCTGCGTCAGCACCTGTTTGATCTGATTGGTCCAGGCCGAGACCACGCCCTCCAGTCGCTCCACCAGCTCGCTGTTATTGGCTGAGAGGCAGAAGCGCAGCGTCAGTATTGATCCTGAAGGGCGGGGGAGCGTACAGAGAGGTCGACCTTCCCACCTGCGGCCGTGTAGTCTGCAGGGCTGCTCAGCCGGCCGACGGCCTCGGGAAGCTCCTCCTGCTGCAGCCGGAACTTGGTCTCCACGCTGACTCTGGCCGAGCTCAGATTACTGACGAACCGGTCCACCGAGGACAGGAAGGACTGGACGTCTGGACCGGACGGGCCCTCCTGCACGGACCCCCACGCCTGGACACAGAATACAGAGTCAGGGGGCAGAAACAAGAGGCTGAAAATCATCCAGTTTTATGAAGATAAGCAGGTGCAGCATGGTATTATGTGTTTTATTAACATGGAATCAATATTTCATCACGATCATCATCAGTACCGGCATGCTGTGACCCCCCCAGTGTGAAATGAGGAAGCTGTGTTTGTAAGTGAGGTGCTGAGAGCCCACTGAAGGGATGGACGGGGGCGCGTACCTGCTGCGATCGGAGGGCCGGCAGCATGACGTGAGCCAGCAGGGTCTCCACGCTGTTCAGGATGCTGCCGTCGCCGCAGTCCAGCACGCCGAGGTTCACCTCCTGGAGACACAGCAGCACAGATGTTACACACACACACACACACACACACAGACAGCAGCTGCCTCACTAAACATCTGGAAGCCAAGCGACACACCTGCTGTACGTTAGCGCTGGTTATGGCCTTCTCAGTGGTTCTCAGGAAGTACAGACACTTCCCCAGGAGAGGCTGGAACACACACACACACACTGAAGTCAGCTCCACTCACACTGCTGCAAAAGCCAGGATGTCTGTGGATGTGAAGGTTTGGAGCTGAGTCCAGAAAAAAGGTCTCTAAAGATCATTTTAGGTCAGACGGGACCTGAACCGACAGATCAGGTGTGTTCTTGTGTTCTGTGTAGTATTTATTACTCCGCTACAGAGGGAACATGTTCTGCTGCTAGTGAGGGACGGGGAAAACCCTTTAGCAGACTGTGGTTCTTCTGCAGGACGTCCTCGGACCGACCGGTCTGTCCGGACGGTCTGAAGCCTGCTGGAGGGGTCCTGCGTCTCCTCGCTAACGGCCAAACAAACACAGGACTTTGCTCCATAGCAACACAACACAGAGAAGGCAGCATTGTTCTGAGCTCAGAGCGAAACTAAATCTATGTGGACAGACAGATCTGCTTTCATCATTAATTAACCTCAAAAAACAAGAAACCCTTGAAACTTTGTAGGAGCTTTCCCCCCTCCGGTGCTCCGGTAGGATTTACCTGGGTGGAGTTCACAGACTTGACCTTCTTTTATGGATCATTTACGGTCAAATATCTCCAGAGGTTGATTTTAAAAACCTGAATGAACGGCTGGTTGACCCCCACCGTACCTCAGAGCTCCCCGTAGTGAGGAAGAGTTTCCTCTGAGCCGCCTCTGAGGTCGCAACGTCCACAGAGGAGGAGGGAGTGGAGGAGAAGGTCTGGGGAGGAGGAAGACAGAGAGGAAGATGGACAAACAGGAGGAAAAAAAGAGAAACGATGATTAGAGAAAGTGAGGAGAGGAACACAAGTCAGACAGAAGCCGTATCATTAAAATAATTCTTCATGGGAGACAAATTACCTGTTTCACATTCTGATAGAAGAAAATCAGCTTCTTGGATCCATTCGCAGCAAAGAAATCATCAATCAGACCGAACTGGAAGAGTCAGACTTGATTTATCCACTGAACGACGACTGGTCAGAGGTCAGAGTCTGTGGACCGTGGCGTTACCTTATCATCGGACAGCAGGGCGTCCTCCACCTCCGGCTCCCCGAGGCTCCCTCCGTCAGCCAACCTGCCGATCAGGTATCTGTGCCGAGAGTCCAGCGTCGCTCGTCTCTCCTCCCTCGCTGCTCTGGCCTGCTTCAACATCTCCCTCCTCGCCTCGTTGGATAGCAGCGCCGTCCGTCTCCCCGACCTGGACACCTGGACAGACACGAGTCTCTAAACTAAACTTCTAAACTTCTAAACAGAAGTCAGTTTATTCACACCTGCAATCACTGATTTTTCTTGGCTGCTTGGTAACTAGTGACTTGTTAAGTAACGGTAGCTTATTTATGACACATCTGGAGTTGTGTTTGTGTCACCCAGTGAATGTGAGTCCTGTCTACTCTCTCTTTTAGCTCTGTTTTTGGTCTCCACCACCTAATATCTGCCTCTTTAGCTGCTTAACGCTCCACTACGCTCACCAGCTGCTCTGTGACTGATCCTGCCGGCCGTTTGAAGCTGAGCAGGTCGTGTGCAGAGGCTTTTTAACACAGATAAACAACCATTCAACACTCAGGTGTGTTACTGCCAGCTCCCGTCAGTAAGAAAACTAATGAGCTGAAGACCCCTCGCAAAGCATACGTATGGATAATGTGAAGAATATAAATGGTCTATTATCTTGCTCAGCTGTAATGTGATTTATATTCACAAGAAACACTACAGAAACGTAGCGGCACAGATGTACAACGAGTTCTTACAGAGAAGTCAGTGAGTTGATTCTTAAACATCCATTTACTGCCTCATGTTTGTTGCAGTAACTGTGTTTCTGTGAGAAAGTGGATTCAAGAATAGAGATCCATCAGCCTGTCAGTGAAACCTGCCCAAGCTCTGGATTGGTCCAAACTTTTCATCTCTTTGTCTCGTCTGATACTTCAGATCTTTTTCACATGTCAGCATCGGGGCATCATAGCACCGGCTGTTACTGTGAACTCACAGAGGTGCCCGCGGTCGGGGAGGGTGCAGCCACCGGGGGGGACATGTGATCAGCGGCTCTCAGGCTCTGGTCTCCTATTCGCCGGTGGCCTCCACCTGTCACATCTGAGGATGACAGGAGATCACAGGAGGACATAGGAGATCACAGGAGATCACAGGTGGACATAGGAGATCGCAGGAGATCGCAGGAGATCACAGGAGAACACAGGAGATCACAGGTGGACATAGGAGATCGCAGGAGATCACAGGTGGACATAGGAGATCACAGGAGAACACAGGAGATCACAGGAGAACACAGGAGATCACAGGTGGACATAGGAGATCACAGGAGAACACAGGAGATCACAGGAGGACATAGGAGATCACAGGAGAACACAGGAGATCACAGGTGGACATAGGAGATCACAGGAGATCACAGGTGGACATAGGAGATCACAGGAGAACACAGGAGATCACAGGAGAACACAGGAGATCACAGGAGGACATAGGAGATCACAGGAGAACACAGGAGATCACAGGAGAACACAGGAGATCACAGGTGGACATAGGAGATCGCAGGAGATCACAGGAGAACACAGGAGATCACAGGAGAACACAGGAGGTCACAGGAGGACACAGGAGGTCACAGGAGAACACAGGAGATCTCAGGAGGACACAGGAGAACACAGGAGAACACAGGAGATCTCAGGAGGACACAGGAGGTCACAGGAGATCACAGGAGGACACAGGAGGTCACAGGAGGACACAGGAGATCACAGGAGGTCACAGGAGAACACAGGAGGTCACAGGAGATCACAGAGGTCCTAAAAACAGCAGAATCACCTCCACAGGTGTCTGATCACAGCCACACTAGTCTGCTTTCATTATTTTATTCTGTTATTATCATTTAGCCATGAATCCAGCTGTTAGCTGTTAGCTGTTAGCTGTTAGCCACGTAGCTGCTGCCATCAGACCCTGCAGCAGAGGAAAACCCCTAACTGTACCAGCACAGCAGCAGAAGAGCATCAGACCGGATCAATACATGATCACTATCACTCTGATCACCTCTGTGGAGCTGAAGCACAGGAGGTCTGGGTTTGATGGAGGCTCCTCCTTCCTCCTCCTCCTCCTCGGCCCCAGGGCTGTCCTGCCCTCCCGCCTGGAGCTCTGTGTCCGGGGAGGGAGCACAGCCGTCCAGCCCAGCCTCAGAGCTGCCAGCTGGGGGGTCAACGGGCTCAGGGCCCTCCCTCTGAGAGTCTGGATCTGCCATCTAAGAATGGAGTTAAATGTTGACGAGACTTTTTCTTCATTAAGATAATTATCTCCAGTTATCACGAGTCACTCACAGAGACACACACTGAAGAAGTTCTTCTGTAAAACACAAACTATTTAGTTATTATCAACAGACATTCAGTCAATTATCACATGAAGAGAAACAAAACACACACGTTACAGTAAATGTGCATCAGTTCTCTGTGGGAATGAGCCACAATAGAGAAACAGACTTTTTCAAACATCTACAGCAACTCAAAGTAGAGTGAGACAGCAGGACGGCTGGAGGAGGAGGAGAGCAGGGACCGACCTGAGAGGAGTCCGAGTGTGAGGACGAGTCAGCAGAGAGTCTGGAATAAGGTCAGAGAGGGAGGGAGAGGAATCAGGAAGTAAATCAAAAGAGGCTCTGCAGAGGAAAAGTTTGACTGTTGCTATGGTAACTGGAGTTGTGTGTGTGTTTGCTGCTGACTTGGCAACTAAACACACAACAAAGCCTGGAAAAGACACCAGCAGAGAGAGTGAGTGAGTGAGTGAGTGAGTGAGTGAGTGAGTGAGTGAGTGAGTGTGTGTGTGTGTGTGAGTGTGTGTGTGTGTGTCCCTGCAGTTACCTGCTCTGCTCCCTGAGTTACTGTGTGCTTGATGTCTCTGCTCTTTGTATCCTGCTGTTATCTCTAATCCCTGGTTCCTCCTCCTCCTCCTCCTCCTCCTGCTCCTCCTCCTGCTCCTCCTCCAGTTCCCAGGCTCCTGCAGCTCGTCTGTTAAACCACTGACCTGCTCCAGTCTGTTTGGGTCCTGTTTCCTGGTTCTTCTGCCACCTTGCCGCCGGTGTCACATCACCAAGTGGATGCTGCAGGTTGTCTTCTGTGGCTGCACGGCTCCTTCTGGCGGCCAGAGGCTGATCGCGGCTCTGACCGGGAGCGGGAAGTCTTTGTGGTCGGGGGGGGCAGGCGGGACAGACGCTCACCAACGTCCTGCTGTCTAAAAAAGGAGCATTCCCAGTATTTTCCTTGCTTCACTTCAGCACCTCCACGTTCCTGCGGATAAGAAACTAGAGACTTTTGCAGCATCAGACTGAAATTAAACTTTCCTAAAGACGTCGTGCTGCTCAGGTGACACACTGACAGTCAGAATAAAGCAGGAAGTTCAGACAGGAAACATAAGAAAAGGCTTTTATTTATTAGACAGGCAGGAAATACAGCAGAGAAGCTTCTCAGTGAAACAATTCTGTTTCCATCAGCTGTGAACAACCGCAGCTCAAACTCTGTCAATTAAAGGGTCAGTTCAGCCGTTTTGGCTCCCGCAGACATGCACACACGAGCCTGGAGCTCCTTTCTGGGACGGGACGCCACCACAGAGCTGCTTTTAGGCCCCGCAGGTGAAAATGAGATCCAGTTCACATCCTTTGGTTTCACTTCTGATGCAAAACAGTCTGAAGTTGATCTCTGACGAATGTGCAACTCGTTCTGTTTGCTCCTCGATGACCTTCGTCCCACCGCAGGTCGGGGGGGGTCCTCTGTAGGACAGACTCCTCCTGAGTGTGAGTGTGTGTCATGGTTTGTGTGATGAGGAGGACTCAGGCTCCTCTTCCCTCCTCCAGCAGACCGACGGTGTCCTCTGCAGAGCGTCTACGCCACGGCGGGGATGAAATACTGCAGCGACGCGTCTTCGTGCAGCAGAATCAGGTGGACGACGCTCTCGTGGACGATATCTGGGAGGGGGGGGGGTGAGAGCACGACAGTTACAGCGGAGACGGGACGGAAGTAACAAGACGACGGCTGGGCGTGAGGCTGGGGGGGGGGGGGACTTACTGCACATGGCCTTGCTGGGGTTGACCTGCTGTCCCACCAGGAACTGCTGCAGCTTCCTGATGTCCACCCGGGCCTGGGCCATGGCCTCGGGGTCCCGGCTCTGAGAGGGACGGCCATGCTGGGAGGCGTCGTCACCTGGAGGGGGGGGGAGAAATGTGTTAACACCTCCCCCAGCAACAGCCCAGGGTGGGGCAGGTCCTGAACCAGAACCAGAACCTCTGAGAGCTCCTCCACCGTCTGGGAAAAGTGTCTGTCTGTCCCTCTGCTGCAGACTACAACATTTCAAACACTAGAAGAAGAAAAGCATCTAAACCTTCCTTGGATATACTAATGTCTGAGCTGCCCTGATGGAAAGCATCATGAGATAATGCTGTTGTGAACTGGTGCTGTATAAATAAAGACCGATCGATCGATCGATTGATCCTGCAGCCTGTTGGAGTCATGAGTGGAACATCAGAGCTCTTACCCCACGCAGGGTTCCCCAGGTCTCTGAAGTGAGTGGTGACGGAAACCAGATCGGTCTCGATCTTCAGGTTCATCTCTCCGCTCAGGTTGGCCTCCATTACCTGACACACACACACACACACACACACACACACACACACACACACACACACACAGACACACACAGACACACACACTTTAATGATCTAACAAAGTGAAACTAAACTAGTTTACACTCGAGTCAACATGTCTCCTCAGAGAACTTTTTAAATGTTAGCCCACGTCTGGACTAATTTAAAGGATAATTCAGTACAGGAGTGTATTTTATGTTTAATATCCCGACTTGTATTTGAGGTATTTAAACCCAAACCACCATCTTTTCCCTAAACCTAACCAACCTGCCACTGAAAACTGTTGCTAATAAAAGAATAAAAGTCTAGAATCTACCTTAACGGTCTCTGGGTGAAACTAATGAACTCTTAGAATATAAATACTAACATTGTGAATATTATTTATATTCTGAACATGAGAAGCTGTTGATCCTGTCACGTGACGTCAGGTTTAACTGAGCTCGACAGGAGTCCTACCAGGAAGTTGGAGAGGTTCTTCATCCTGTCCACGACGTTCTTCATGGTCTTCAGGGGCGGCAGGTAGATGCTGACCTGCAGGGAACCTGAATTCACTTCACTTGTACTGACTGAATAAAACCCCCCCACGGCGTGTTAGGACGTGTCCTGCACTCACATCGAAGTCCGGCACGCTCGGCTCCTTGAACTCGTCCCACAGTCTCCGGGGGATGACGTCCACGGGGACGTCGTGGGTGACGACGCGATTGATGCTGGACATGGTGGGCTGGACAGACAGACGGAGGGGGGGGGGGCATCATGTTTTCACAGGCTGAACTGTACTTTGATGGAGCTCCTCTTTAAATATCATGCAAACTATTCATTAAACTGGGAATCAGTTCAGGGAATCAATCAATAATTCATCAAATTGGAGACACAGAACTGAATTGAATCTTGAGATTTACACAATGTGCAACATGAGACATCGCTTCTCAATGTTAAAACTGGGAGCACATGTCAAACATCACATGAAGAGATGAAGATCCTGTGAGCAGCAGGTCAGGAGGAAGAAAAGGAGCCTCCATCATTAAACAGGAAGCAGCTTTCACGCTCAGTGAGACGCACACGTGGTCGCCGTGCAGTAAAGACACGAACACACTGACACATGTTGTCGTCTGTTCATCACCAAGACATTCATCAGTAGAACAGAGGAGTGTGCTGAGCTGCATGTGTCCAGTAGGGGGCAGCAGAGCGCCGGCCAGAGCCTGTGACAACATTTAACTTAACCTTGATGTAGTCGGGAAAACTAACGGCGGATTTATGTCGATAAAACACAACATTTTTATCATGAAATATTCCAGGTGAGAAATGGCGTCTACATGTAACCAAGTAAAGGATGAATCACAGAACCGTGTGTTCTGGGATGAAAACCCTTTAAGGGGAGCACAGCTTTCCCCAGCACCAGGGTGGTGGGCGGCGTGCTGAGGACGTGTGGCGGCCTCACCAGCTCGGCGGCGACGGTGACGCAGGGGCAGTGCTTCTTGGTCAGCTTCACCTTGACGGCTTTGGCGTTCTGGACCGTCTTCAGGGCTCTGGACAGGTTCTCCGGGGTCACCTCCAGACAAATCTCATTGTCCTCAGAGGACACGCCCTCCATCTGGTACTCATCGAAGACGTTGGCCTGCAGGGAGGAAGCACGCACTGACGGGATCAGCAGGAAGAATAAAGGGCCATTGTGGAGCTGAGCCGGAGCTGAGCCAGAGCTGAGCCAGAGCTGAGCCGGAGTCCAGCCAGAGCTGAGCCGGAGCTGAGCCGGAGCTCTTACCTGGGACAGCTCACACCACATGCTGACCCCTCCGTTGGCCACTTTACCAGACAGAACGAAGAACAGGTTGTCTGGGGTCAGACGCAGGACGCAGGTCTTGGTCAGCTTTGAGATGGTGGTGATGACTCCTGGGGGAGGATGAGGGAGGAGGAGCAACATTAGTAACCACGGCAACCACGTCTTCAGTTTGTTTCGGTGCTTTCACCGATACAGACTGAGAATAACTCTGTCAAGTTAATGCTGTGACAACTAGGGGATTCATCAGCTGTCGTTCGTTTAGGAATAAAGTTGTTTCCTGTTTTTTTTCTTGTTTTCTCTGTTTGATAAAACGGTAAAACCTCTTAAGGGTTTTGGACTGTCGGTCAAACAAAATATGATTTTATCGTCTGGGACACTGTGATGGAGAGCTTATATTTAAAACTAATTATTAGTTGCTGCCCTGAACTGAATTCACTGCAGCAGCAACAATTAGTTTGTCGACCAAACTTCATTCGATTTTTGCTAGATTTTGATCGTATAAATTTCTGCGAAAAAAGCTGCTATTTTATTCAAGCTGACGACTGTTTCAGCGGTTGTTGGACGCCAAAGTGAAGGCTGTCACCTGAGTTACGGTCACGATAACCCGCCGCTTCGTAAATCAAGTCCGGCGCGATGTTATTCTGCGGCAGAGAAACGCTGCTAAAGTTTGAGTTTTCCTGCTGAGGTTTGGCCGAAGCTAACGTGTTAGCATCAGAAGCTAAACAGACTCACGGGTGAAATGGTTCAGACACGCGACGTCAATGATTTTCCCCCGAAACTTCATTTTGAGTTTAGACAGAAAGTTCAAGCCTGAAAACTGTCAGATGTTTTTCTGGTTCTTCTTCAGGCGGGACGTCTGTGTTTGGTCCGTCCGTGTCCAAGATCCGGCGGAAACTGCAGCCAGCAACTATAAACAGTTCCGCTTTAATCCCGTTAATAATAATAACAACAACAACAACAACAACAACAACAACAACAACAACAACAACAATAATAATAATAATAATAATAATAATAATATATCAATAATAATAATAATAATCTCTTAGTTATTCTGCCTTTTACTTTTATTATTTGCTATTTTTGATTTATTTGTTTCTGAACTGTTGAAGTCTATACATGAAACAGAGGAGGGATCATTTTCCAGGACGGACCGACAGGAAGCGGATGTCAGAGGACCCCCACCATGTTAGCGTAGCTTAGCACAAAGACTTTTCTCTGGGTGACCTTTTCCTACAAATAAAGACTTTTTATTTTCTCGCCAAAATAAAACAGCTCTAATCTCCAAGCTCCTTTATTCTGAAACAAAAGAATACCAGCCGGGTTAATCTTTAATTCTTCTCCTCTAATCCGGACCAGAGTCCATTTGAAGGTTTTTCTTCTTCAGCTCTGGTCAGAAAGCAGCAGAGAAACATTTTCTTCTTTATTGTGTGTTCAGAACCGAGAACGTCCCCAAAAAGTACTTTTACTGCAGATTCTTCAACAGGAAGCAGGAAGTGTTGTTCTGAGTCGATCCTCCGCTGTTCTGAACTTCTCAGGTTTAGTCACATGACATCATCACGAGTGTTAATGTTATCACTTAAGATGTGTGGAAAAAGGAGGTAGAACCAGAGGAACCAGGAGGAACCAAAGGAACCAGGAGGAATCAGGAGGAACCCAAGGAACCAGGAGGAACCGGAGGAACCAGGAGGAACCAGAGGTACCAGGACGAAGCAGTTGGAACCATAAGGAATCAGGAGGAACCGGAGGAACCAGGAGGAACCAGAGGTACCAGGACGAAGCAGTTGGAACCATAAGGAATCAGGAGGAACCAAAGGAACCAGGAGGAACCAGAGAGTACCTTATATTATTTCAAACTAGTTTTAGGAAGCAGATTAGTGACCTTGAGGAATCATCTGACTGAAACACTGAATAAAGTTCATTATTTTATTATTATTAATATTTAAATCTTGTAGCTTTGGTTCTAAAGGTTTGAGTTTCACACCACAGTCAGTAAGAACAAGAAGCTTCTCCCTGTGTTCTCTCTGTGTTCTCCCTGTGTTCTCTCTGTGTTCTCCCTGTGTTCTCTCTGTGTTCTCTCTGTGTTCTCTCTGCGTTCTCCCTGTGTTCTCCTTGTGTTCTCACTGTGTTCTCTCTGTGTTCTCTCTGTGTTCTCACTGTGTTCTCCCTGTCTTCTCTCTGTGTTCTCTCTGTGTTCTCCCTGTCTTCTCTCTGTGTTCTCTCTGTGTTCTCCCTGTCTTCTCACTGTCTTCTCTCTGTGTTCTCCCTGTCTTCTCTCTGTGTTCTCCCTGTGTTCTCCCTGTGTTCTCTCTGTGTTCTCTCTGTGTTCTCCCTGTGTTCTCCCTGTCTTCTCTCTGTGTTCTCACTGTGTTCTCTCTGTGTTCTCCCTGTGTTCTCTCTGTCTTCTCTCTGTGTTCTCTCTGTCTTCTCTCTGTGTTCTCCCTGTGTTCTCCCTGTGTTCTCTCTGTGTTCTCTCTGTGTCCTCCCTGTGTTCTCACTATGTTCTCACTGTGTTCTCCCTGTGTTCTCCCTGTGTTCTCTCTGTGTTCTCCCTGTGTTCTCCCTGTGTTCTCACTGTGTTCTCTCTGTGTTCTCCCTGTGTTCTCTCTGTGTTCTCACTGTGTTCTCCCTGTGTTCTCCCTGTGTTCTCTCTGTGTTCTCCCTGTGTTCTCCCTGTGTTCTCACTGTGTTCTCTCTGTGTTCTCCCTGTGTTCTCTCTGTGTTCTCACTGTGTTCTCCCTGTGTTCTCACTGTGTTCTCCCTGTGTTCTCACTGTGTTCTCTCTGTGTTCTCCCTGTGTTCTCACTGTGTTCTCTCTGTGTTCTCCCTGTGTTCTCTCTGTGTTCTCACTGTGTTCTCTCTGTGTTCTCCCTGTGTTCTCACTGTGTTCTCTCTGTGTTCTCACTGTGTTCTCTCTGTGTTCTCCCTGTGTTCTCCCTGTGTTCTCACTGTGTTCTCTCTGTGTTCTCCCTGTGTTCTCACTGTGTTCTCTCTGTGTTCTCACTGTGTTCTCCCTGTGTTCTCCCTGTGTTCTCTCTGTGTTCTCTCTGTGTTCTCACTGTGTTCTCTCTGTGTTCTCTCTGTGTTCTCTCTGTGTTCTCACTGTGTTCTCCCTGTGTTCTCTCTGTGTTCTCACTGTGTTCTCCCTGTGTTCTCACTGTGTTCTCTCTGTGTTCTCACTGTGTTCTCCCTGTGTTCTCTCTGTGTTCTCACTGTGTTCTCCCTGTGTTCTCACTGTGTTCTCACTGTGTTCTCCCTGTGTTCTCTCTGTGTTCTCACAGCAGTGGAGGCAGAGCTCCGTCCTATTGGCTGTGGGCTCTGACCAGCGACCAATCACAGGCCGCCACTGTTCATAAACTGAGTCAGCCTGAAGGTTTCCTGCAGCCTGGACCTCAGAGAC